>NC_056732.1:951756160-951759100 GCF_019279795.1 Protopterus annectens
TAAGTGTTGAATTGGCACATAAATAGTCATAAAACCATTCAAGGCCAATTTGATGTGGAATAACTGAAAAGAGATCACAAACATCAATAGTGACTAATATGTTACTATCAAAAAACATGTCCTGTTTAACTTTAGTAAGAAAGTCCCATGAGTCCCTAATCACAAGACTATGTGAATCTAGAATGTTTTTACTTTTTACATGTATTATTGTTTTATATTTGGCTTGTATTAAGTATTTGTAGCCTTGTTAATGGGGGGAAATGATGTCAGTTATTTGTGATCGGGTAAGCAATGTATTTAAACAGGAGCTAATTGCAGTATTTTGTATTCTGAGGAAGTCATCTACCAGACAAAAGCGCTTAATACTGCTGTGTTTGCTTGCACTGCTTTATCTTGGATGAACATTGTCTGTATTTTTTCTGGATTTGGAGTTTTCTGCTTATAAAGGATTTACCATCTACCAAGCGTCGCTTTTGTCTTGCAACAGCTGCCTTTTATTTTTCATTGTTTGTAAGACTCTACTTGTTTTACATGCGTAAATGGGCGTGCCTTCAATGAAGGTTGGACGTTGAGCTGGCACCTCGGCATTCGTGAAAATCTACTGCCAATCATTAGCAGACCGGAGTTCTTGGCAACCTAACCGAAAAGCGAAGACAAACAACAACATACATATATATATATATATATATATATATATATATATATATATATACACACACACACACACACACACACACATTATGTGTGTGTGTATATTTACACACATATGTATGTATATATTTACATACACACACACACACACACACACACACACACACACACACACACACACACACACACGCACGCACAGCTAGGAAAATCCGTTTGATCTCAAGAAAACACTTACTTTGTGATTTTTGGATTTAAGTTTCTTGTCGCTCAAATGAATGTTGATGCTTAATTATGTTAACTGTTGCATGATTGTATTTGCAACTCCTCTGTAGAATTTAAAATATGATTATGCTATATCTACTCTAATGTCTCTGTACAGTCTTCATAATACTAACTTCTGTACTTGTTATGCTGTATAATTGTAGGTAGTCTTTTTTGCTAAGTTTTTAATACCTTAATGAATTTGTACATGGACCTTTTCTCCCCGGGCCTCTGCTGAAAATGGATATGTATCCAGCTAGACTAGCCTGGTCAACAAAAATAAATAAATAAAGAAATAAAGAAGTATTGACAAATTTGAGTGCTTTTGTTCGCACATTTTACAAAAACGAACATCCGAAATCTGTAGATCAGGCAATCAAACTGACAACAAATAGATAAGTGCTGGGAGGCAGGTGGTGTGTATGTGAGGGCACCGATGAAGTTCGTTTTTGTAAAATAAACGTGCGAAAGAAAGCTCTCAAATCTATCAATACTGCTTTATGTGTTTTAGATCAACCAGGTTTTCCTAGTGGTATTTGTATTAGCTACCTGGAGATAGTGTTTGTACCACAGATACACATTTGCTTGTGCTTGATTTTTGAGCTTGTAACCTACTCATGAGTGAAAAATACTCCACTGTCCACTTGAATTGCCAAATGGATAAAAAGTGTATTCCCTGCATGCAGAAAACACAAGAGTTTAGAAGTTTTGTATCTTGTTCGATGTATGTTTCTTTATTCGAACAGTCTGATTACCCAAACTACCCTAAGTCCCAATTACGTTTGGATAAATTGAGACTCTACTGTACATTAAATTATTTTTAACTTCAATAAACCTTGGACATTAATGTGTTAATTTAATCCCGGATACCTGTCGGCCCTGGAAATCTTGCCATTTTATTTCTCTTGCTTCTAAAACTTGATTACACTTTTCATAAAAATATTAGTTACCTGCTCTAACACAGTGAAATAAAATTTCCTAAAACACATTCTTGGTTGTGTTTACTTAATGAATTAGTAATGTCTTAATCTTTAACTGCTTTTACATGTTCTCTGATTCAGGTCTTTAATTTACATATCCTTTACCCAATGTAAAATTAAATATATGTACTATATATAACACAATAAAAATATTTTTACTTTGACAATTATTAAAGATGTTAGCTTCAACAAAGATGTGCAAACTGAATAGTATTAGAATTACTAACAAACCTGCACAGTCTGCAATGTACTCACAAATATGTGCCTTTCTTACTTCTTGCTAAAATAATATCATTACACAGATGAAATTCTAAGAAAGTTTTTAAATTACATGACATTTTTATACAAACTGAGGCCCATTACCAATAATTCTGGATAATTCTGGATTACCAATAATGATTTTCCAGTTACTAGTCATAATTTTCTTAATAGCAACACTATCTACTGTAATATGAATAAGCATTGTACTGACCTTAAATTCATCCCTCATATTATCCGTACTAATATACAACAAGCCAACTCTCTAAAGTTTAGCGATTTCATTCTACTTTATTGTACAGAGCTTCCTCAAAAACAAATACAATGTATCATACCCAGTGATTTAAAATACTTAGCATCCAAAAAGCTATGACATCACTTCCTACTTAAGCCACTTTACGAGCACATTTAATATTCAAATTTTCAATGACCATAGGAAGTGTGTCAGCATTTAAGAACAACTGCCAATTTAGTTCTTGCACTTCTATCACAAGGTTTCAGGAAGCCTCCGTGTAAGAGTTATAACTCTTACACGGAGGCAGCAGTTAAACAGTGTGATGTCAGCATGTCATGCATATGCATGAGGTGCATGAGGCATGCTGAATCACACTGTAAGTCTTACACGGTCCGTGTAAGACAGTATGGGGCGTGTCCGTAGGCTAAGCCCTGCAAGCGGACACGCCCCCGGAAGTCTAGAATGGCAGAAAGTAAACACACACGAGAGAGGCCATGGAAATGTGAATAAACACACTAAAAACACATGCCCCGCAGGGCGGAAAAAAAGTAAAGT
>NC_056732.1:951796169-951803669 GCF_019279795.1 Protopterus annectens
GAAAGTTCATTCTGGAGCTCCTTAACCAGCCTTGTCTGCAAAGATATGGAAAGAGTCATTCTGGAGCTCTTAAACAGAGACACTGGTGACCTACAGACTCTTGATCCCACCCAGTTCAGCTTTGTAAAGGGCAGATCCTGCCTTTTGAACCTAGTTGACTATTTTGAAACTGTCAGTAGGGCCATTGATGAGGGCTAAGCGGTCCACACAACCTACCCGCACTTGGCTAAGGCCTTTGACACGATACCCCACTCAGGCATCATAGACAAGCTCAACAGCTGAAATATAAATCCATATGTCACAGGATAGGTTGCAAAATGGCTAAAAAACAGAACCCATAAAGTCAACATTGCAGGTGCCTTGTCAGATTCAAAGCCAGTCACAAGTGGTGTCCCACAAGGATCTGTCCTGGGACCCCTCTTATTTGGCATTTACTTTTCAGATGTGAAAGCAAACATAGGAGGGTTGTGGCTGACAAAGTTTGCAGATGACTGCAACCTAGGCACCATAGTGAATACATCAGCCAGCACACACATCCTACAGAATGCCCTCACAAAAACAGATAGCTGGTGCCGGAATCATGGCCTGAAACTGAATGCAACTGATGTGTAGTCATCCCCTTTGGGAGGAACAAAGTACCCACAAATTAACACATAGACAGCAACCCACTGAGTACAGAAAATGAATCAGACACCTGGGGACCCATGTAGATAGTGACCTCTCGTTTGACACCCATGTTGCCAAAGTGGTTAAAAAGACTTTCTATCTTGCCCACCTTATCATGAAGGGTTTTCCATCCAGATCAAAGGAGGTCATTGTACCCCTATACTTCTCCCTTATCAGGCCCATGATTGAATACAAAGCCCCGTTTGGTATGTACCTCACCCAGCACTTGCAACAGCTGGAGACACCCCAAAAGTACCTTACCAAGAGGATCAAGGGTCTACAACACATGTCATATGCTTCCAGACTAAAGAAAATCCAGCTCTATTCAGTAGCATACCGCCTACTTACAGGTGACCTATGCCTGACATACAAGACCATGTCCAATCAGGATTTGATGGACAAGCTCCACTGCAAGCAATCCAAATCCACCAGAACCATGAGAGCTAAAGATTTGAACCTCAGCACATACATGTATAGGACATGCTGGAGGGAAAGACTCATAACTCAGAGGCTTCTCACACTCTAGCACAGAATCCCAGTTCATGTTAGACAGAGTCCCTCACTGACTCTCTTCAAGAGAAATCTGGACAAGTGGATGTGAGATTGTAGGTTTACCCCAGGGGTCCTCCCTGTGTCACTACTAGACAGAGGCACAGTCAATTAATTCGATTAAGTAAAGGGGTCATAATGTGTCACTACTAAGTCAGAGGCACAATATTCGGAATCTATTCTGTACACTTATTACCACTATAAGGGGTGGCAACAGCCACATCACTATGGCTAGGCTTATAAATGCACTAGGGCAGATAGCCTAGTAGTAAACTATGAAACTATGGTGTATGTGTAGGTATTTTCAGTCAAGCAATATAATGTGGTTTGGGGGGCTTGATATCTTCATGTATTCCAACATAGGCCTGGTGCAGTTCCTGCTATTAGGACAGTGGTCTGCAGCAAGCTATATAGTGGTAGGCAGTTTTACAACAAAAAAACGAGCTGGAACACGATAAGAGCAGGCTAAAAACTGAAAATGTTTAATAAAATCCAAGTAAAAGTAAGCGCTTTCGGCAGAAACAGTGTTCTGCCTTCATCAGACAAACATAAATCATTCAAGTGACACCTCTTTTAAGTAAATTTCAAATAATTTGACAAATCAAGAGCAAGTGCATTTTTCAATTAAGAAGAAACCATGGGAACCTTAAAACAGCGATGTACTTTACATTATTAAATACTAGTCATTGTTTTGTAGTAAACATAATAAAGCAAGACAAATGAAGTTCACTAAATATAATGACCTTCAAACAGTATATGCAAGTAAATTGTACTTTGCTTAAAAATTGCTATCAATGTGTTACCAGCAGCCTAAGTAAAAGAAAAAAATATATATATGTATATATTTATATGTATAAAAGTGAAATATTTGTCTCATTGAACAAGTTTAAATACATCAAAAAGTAAAATAACTCTCTATGAAATCAGAACAATCCATTATTATACTAATAAATAAATGAACAAATAAACGATTACATTAATAAAATTTAAGCTAAATGAAAAACTCCAGTAGATAAGTCAACTGCACACAGGGACTAGAAATATCTAAGATGTCACCACATGTGCTGTACCCAAATCTAAGGGACATCGCAAACAACTCTAATAGTCACAAAACAAGAGATAATAGTACATAAAAGCATAAGCATCAACTACAGTTAAAAGGTATTACCTATTATAAGAAAGCCACCTCAAAACACACTTAATAGAAAGGGCATCATTAATACCAGGGGTAATGTGTGCTCTTGTACGAATCTGCCATAGTAATTCGTCTATTTAGAGAATTTGCCAAGCCACCTCTGATGTCTGGAATAATCTACTGTAAAATAATAAAACCAAAACGGTGCTCATTGTGTTCCATAATATGCCTAGCTAAGGCATTAGTGTGGTCTTGCTTAGCAATGGCATAAATGTGTTCGTATATTCTAGTTTTCAACTTGCGTTCCGTTTTCCCAATGTAGAACGCATTGCAAAAATTACACAATGCTGCATAAATGACCGATTTAGTTTCACAATTGTAGTGGTCCTTGACTTTATATTCTTTACCGTTAATAGAAAAATGTGTTGCCACCTTAATGTGTCTACATTGGGCACAAAAGCCACATTTAAACATCCCTGATGGTCGATTTTGTGCCCTTTTTGACTTATTCTTCTCCAAAATTGCTTTTAAATTATAGCCTCTCCTGTAAGTGATTTTAGGCCTGTCACCTAATACGTTAAGAAGAGTTCCTTCACTTTTGATTATGTCCCAGTTTTTGTTAATAATCCCCTTGATTAATTGATAATCCAAGGAGAAAGTATACAAAAAACTAGTACAATACGTGTTGCTGCTCTGCTTATTTGTCCTAAAATTTGAACTAATAGTAGCACTAACTTCTTCGTGATTATCAGGGTTATTAGTGTTATAATGGCCGGTTAGAAGGGGAAAAAAATACCCTTCCTCACGTTTACGTGATACCTCTAAGATAATACTAGTTAACAAGTTGATTGGGTACCCCCTAGATTCAAACATACTCATTAACTTGTTACATTCACTGTTAAAATCTATATCATCTGTTACCATACGTGCTGCCAATGTAGGCACATTAAGGTGGCAACACATTTTTCTATTAACGGTAAAGAATATAAAGTCAAGGACCACTACAATTGTGAAACTAAATCGGTCATTTATGCAGCATTGTGTAATTTTTGCAATGCGTTCTACATTGGGAAAAGCGGGCATAAGTTGAAAACTAGAATATACGAACACATTTATGCCATTGCTAAGCAAGACCACACTAATGCCTTAGCTAGGCATATTATGGAACACAATGACCACCGTTTTGGTTTTATTATTTTACAGCAGATTATTCCAGACATCAGAGGTGGCCCTTGGCAAATTCGTCTCGAAATAGACGAATTACTATGGCAGATTCGTACAAGAGCACACATTGCCCCTGGTATTAATGATGCCCTTTCTATTAAGTGTGTTTTGAGATGGCTTTCTTATAATAGGTAATACCTTTTAACTGTAGTTGATGCTTATGCTTTTATGTACTATTATCTCTTGTTTTGTGACTATTAGAGTTGTTTGCGATGTCCCTTAGATTTGGGTACAGCACATGTGGTGACATCTTAGATATTTCTAGTCCCTGTGTGCAGTTGACTTATCTACTGGAGTTTTTCATTTAGCTTAAATTTTATTAATGTAATCGTTTATTTGTTCATTTATTTATTAGTATATTAATGGATTGTTCGGATTTCACAGAGAGTTATTTTACTTTTTGATGTATTTAAACTTGTTCAATGAGACAAATATTTCACTTTTATACATATAAATATATACATATATATTTTTTTCTTTTACTTAGGCTGCTGGTAACACATTGATAGCAATTTTTAAGCAAAGTACAATTTACTTGCATATACTGTTTGAAGGTCATTATATTTAGTGAACTTCATTTGTCTTGCTTTATTATGTTTACTACAAAACAATGACTAGTATTTAATAATGTAAAGTACATCGCTGTTTTAAGGTTCCCATGGTTTCTTCTTAATTGAAAAATGCACTTGCTCTTGATTTGTCAAATTATTTGAAATTTACTTAAAAGAGGTGTCACTTGAATGATTTATGTTTGTCTGATGAAGGCAGAACACTGTTTCTGCCGGCGCTACTTTACTTGGATTTTATTAAACATTTTCAGTTTTTAGCCTGCTCTTATCGTGTTCCAGTTCGCTTTTTTGTTGTTTACTGGGTTTGTGAGTTTTTAGGAAGGCAGTTTTAGCCATTGGTATTTGACCATGGCTAATCCATGCTGCTTCTTGTTGTGGTACCAACATGGGGGTGTGGTTATCCATGACATTTATTGCTAGTCACCCTCGTTTTGTAGCTTGTTCCATGTTTTGCAGCTGTACATCACTGTATGAGATGTGACCTGGTAGTGTTAGGGTGCTGATGTGATCTTTGACCCAGTTTTCTATTACAGCACTGATATCTACATTCTCTATACTGTGTGCGTTTACACTGCACGCATCTTGCTGTTTATACTTCTGGCATTGGGTAGCATTACATCTAGGTTCCTATCCCTTGTGGTACCTATGAAGGTGGGTTTGTGTTTTTGTGGTTCATGATTGGTGAGGGTGGATGTTAGTCAGGGTCCTCAGGTGTGCATATGGTACATGGTGTTACATTACTTAACACATGGCATTCATGCCTCAGGTGGTGCTGCAGGGCTGCCTCTGTCGGATGCACATACTACACTCCCTGTACATGTTTGGAAGCAGGTTGTGTCATGTTAGGTGTCCCTGTTACTATATGAGTGAGTCAGAGGGGGTATTAGTCCCAGTGTTCCTACTGAGCCAGTGTATGTGCTATGCGTTGCCTCTTTGCCAAGGCCAGGGCATACTGGGCACGCCTCCTTCTGCCTACTGGGGCAAGGTCAGGTTGTTCCTCCTCCGAGTCACCCTCTGCCTGTGGTGGCCTTGGCAAAGGTGGGGGTATGTTTGGCCCAGCCCTATGCTGGTCCTGCTGCAGCTGTTTCCGCAGGATCATATTATGTAGCATAGCACATATCATGATCATTTGGGTACATGTAGTTGGTGTGTACTGCAAGGCTCCACCAGATATGTCCAGACACCGGAACCGTGACTTGAACAGCCCAAACACATGCTCTATGACATTACGTGTTTGTGCGTGCGCCTCATTATGGCGTTCCTGTTCAGGTGTGTGTGCATTTCTGATGGGTGTCATCAGCCACGGCTCAAGTGCATAACCAGCATCCCCCACTAGGTGTCAGTGTGGGAAGTCCCCACTGGCAAATGATTGGTACAGCTGCGTCAGATGCCAGATGTGGGAATCGTGGTAGCTCCCAGGGCAGCCAGCACACACATTCATTATTATGCCCTGGGCATCACACACGACCTAGCAGTTGATGGAGGGGAATCCCTTGCGGTTAATATAGGCTCTACCCCGCTCACCGGCTGGTGCTTTGATGCGTATGTGCGTGCAGTCTATTGCACCCAGTACCTCAGGGTATCCCGCTATTTGCTGGAAAAGACGCATATTGCTGGCCAATACCTCACAGGCATTAGGGAAATATACATGATCACTGACATGTGCTGACATGGCATCCAGGAACTGGTGCAGTACCCTGGAGGCTGATGCCTGTGATATCCCCATCATATCACCAGTTGGTCTCTGGAAGGTACCTGTTGCTAGTATTCTTAGGCCAACACATACCTTGGTTTCCACTGGGATGGGTTCCCCTCTATTGGTTCTGTGTGTGAGACGTGGCCTGCACAGCTCAACAATTTGCTGCAGAAGGTCTCTGTCCACTCTGTAGCGCTCTACTATTTCCAGCTCATGTAACCCATGGTAGGTGACCCTGGGCCTGTATACTCTTCTCCTTCTCCTCACTCTGGGTTGTCTGTCAGCATCTGCATTGTCACCACCCTCAGCAATTCACCTATGCCTGATTAGAACAGCTATGGCAGCCCCTAGCATTTCTGCTCTGAGTTCAGCTTTTTCAGTTTCTGATAGCTTACTCCTTTCTTGCAGTATCTCTTGAGAGAAACACCCTGCACTGCTGTTTGAAGTATTTTAAGTGCTGGGTTGGGTTTCTAGTCTGCCTGTGTAATTGCCTGCTTCCAATTGTTATCACCAATTAACTCCAGCAGTATTCTCTGACAGCTTCCTTGTACTCTGGTTGTTTCCTTTTTCCTCTCTGTTTCCTCAGGGGGAGCAATGTGCACACCAGCATAAGCACGCTCACAGTGGCTTAGACCTGCGCACACATACTTACATGGTTTGGACTTGGCTGATTCATGGTAAAACACGCGCACACAGCCTTATACATCAGGCAACAGGCTTCCTGATGTTTACATTGCCTTACACACGTGCATGTCTGCGCAAACCGTTTTAAACGGTTTGCGACACGCTCCCACATGGTGAGCCTGCCTTACACGCGCGCACACGCGTGCATGCACGTATATCAAGAAAGTTTGAGTGTAGGGATAGTGTACACCCTCTATTTCTTGACTTTCCTAGTGTTCTGTTGGGACACACCTCTCTCCCTGATGTCTGTCTGTCATCTGTCACGTTACACTGCTCTCCAATGTGATACATTTATTTCTATCATTCCCCCCCGTAATGTCACCTACCTCTTACTCTATTCCTCCCCCTTATGTAACTCTTACACTACTCGAAAAGTGCTCATTAGCTATGTGGCAGTGTGATTCAGTATTGTAACCCTCATTTACATAGGATTGCCTAGTAATGTTTAGTTACATCTCTTACACTGAGCTTCCCCCCCTTGGCAACCACTACACGGTGGCCATATTGTTTTTGGTCTGCTGGTCCCTGCATTCTCATTCCATGTAATACATAAAACCCACAATTGTGAGCTTATAAGCTTCGGTTTTCACTTTTAGGCAGCGCACCCCGTCTGCACGGGTGTGCGTTGCAGTTAAACATCAAAATCCCCCGAAAAAAAAAATGTTATTTTAAATAAATTTGCATCACTTTTTAATGCCAATGGCCACATATTTGGCCATTGGCATGCTAGATGACACATATGCAACCTTTATTTGGAGCTGGCATAGCTCCGTTGTAAATTTTGCAGAAATGTACTCAGTTGTCAGCTGAGTACATTTCTGCAGCTAAGACGTCCATTACACGGACTGGTTTGGGCTTCCTGGATCGCTCAAATACCTCATTTGCATATCTTTGAATTGCAAATGAGGTACTGAGCATTTCCACGCCCAGTCCATGTAAGAGACGTTTTAGCTAGTCTCTTACACGGAGGTTTGGGC
>NC_056732.1:951806169-951831169 GCF_019279795.1 Protopterus annectens
GACGAAGCCCATGTTGCTGCTGAGCAGATATCATCCAACGAGAGTCTAGAACGAAAGGCCGCCGAGGTAGACAGATAGCTAGATAGACCAGGTAGAGTGAGCATGGACTCCTAGAGGTACGGGCCAACCAGTACTTTCATATGCCAACAGAACACACTGAGAAATCCATCTGGATAGTGTGACTTTAGAAACAGGCTTTCCTAAGTTAAATTTGGCAAAGGAAACGAACAACTGATCTGATTGCCTACGACCAGCTGTTCTGTGTAAATAAAAGCGTAGTTGTCTGTGCACGTCAAACGAATGTAACTTATATTCCCCTTTGTTCTGGTAGTTGGGAAAAAAACTGGTAGGTTAATGGACTGATTAATATTCGATTCGGATGCAATTTTTGGAAGAAAGGAGGGATTGGTCCTGAGGTAGACTCTGTCTTTGTGGAAGGACAAATAAGGTGGTTTTGCACAAACGGCTTGAAGTTCAGAAACTCTTCGAGCTGAAGTGATAGCTACAAGAAAGGCAGTTTTCCATGATAAAAATTTTAGATCTACTGAAGCTGCAGGTTCAAAGGGGGGGGGGGGGCTGTAAGTGCCTGCAATACCAAAGTTAAGTCCCAAGGAGGGACTGCTTCCTTCACCAGGGGTCTGAGTAGGAAAGTACCCTTCAGAAAGGCCTTGCATAACTTAGAGGAGATCAACAGTCCAAGGTCACTTCCTACGTGGTAGTGAGAGATAGCCGCCAATTGAAACTTGACTGTAGAGGAGCTGGCGCCCTGACTGAAGAGTCCATACAGGAAATCTAACACCGCAGGCAATGGAGCTGTGAAAGGATCTAAATCTCTGTGCTCCGCCCAAATAGAAAAACATTTCCATTTGCTATCATAGACCTTTCTGGTGGATGGCTTATGTGCTGCCACCAGAATAGCTTTGACCTGGGAAGAGATACCGGGAGTCCTAGCTATCCTTGGACTGGATCAACCAAGCCGTGAGCTTGAGGTTGTCCAGGTTCGGGGTCGGAAGATCCAATGGATGGGATATGAGATCCGGAATAGGATCCAGAATCCAGGGAAGATATACTGAGTGAGACCAAAGATATGGGAACCAAACCTGGCGAGACCAGAATGGGGCAATGAGGATTATCTTGTTCCGCAACCGACTGGCTTTCTGTAGAAACTTCAACATCAGCGGAAGAGGAGGATAAGCATAAAGGAGACTGGGGGGCCAAGCATGCACCAGAGCGTCTCGTGGGGATTCCCCGGGTGGGGGAATTAGAGCAAAGTAGTCGTTGCATTTTGCATTTGAAGGAGAGGCGAAAAAATCGCAACAAGCTTGAAACCAAGTGGAGAATATCTGCTTCACTACTTCTGGGTTCAGAGACCACTCATACGGTGAGAGGATGGTGCGACTCAACTTGTCTGCTAAAATGTTGGACCATCCCAGAATGTGCATCGCTATGAGAAAGCGGTTGGTGGAAATCGCCCATTCCCACACTCTCATGGCCTCTCGACAAAGGGGATAAGACCTGGTTCCTCCCTGTTTGTTGATGTACCAGACCACTGCCATGTTGTCCGTCTGGATTGCAATCGCTCCTACAGGAAGAAGGCTCTGTAGTGCTTGCAACGCTAAAAGCACCGCCCTCATCTCTAGGGCATTGATATGCAGAGAGGTCTCCGTGCTGTTCCACGTGCCTTGGACTGTCCTGCCCGCACAATGTCCCCCCCACCCGAGACAAGAGGAGTCCGTGGTCACCGTGGTTAGGGGAGGGGACATAGAAAAGGGGCACCCCTTCTGGAGGTCCGGGGATTGGAGCCACCATAAGAGGGCCTTTCTGCAAACCCTGCTGAGGGGAATAGGGTGGTACAGGGGGAATTGCAGAAAAGACCATTGAACTTGGAGAGTCCATTGCAGGACTCTCATGCTCAGACGCGCCATCGGCAATAGGTTTATGGTGGCCGCCATCGAACACAAAACCCTCAGGACCAATTCTGCCGGGGATGCCTGGGGTAGAAGGATGGCCCGCACATGGAGTCTTAAAGTCAAGAGTTAAGAGGGCTAGACGCCTGTTTGTGTCCAACCTGGCTCCGATGAAATCTATGGTTTGAGTTGGAGAAAGGGAAGATTTCTCTATGTTGATAGTGATCCCCAGCCAGGTCGCTAGGTGAAGAAAGGAGTTTCTGGCTGCGCAGAGTAGATGCCTTGTGGGGGCGGTCAGGAGCCAATCGTCCAGGTATGGGAAAACCTGAATGCCCTGCAGTTGCAGGTGGGCCACTATCACCGACAGAACTTTGTTGAACACCCTGGGGGCTGTGGTGAGACCAAAGGGAAGGGCCCTGAATTGGTAATGGCTGGCTCCTAGCTGGAAGCGGAGAAACCTCCTGGATCATCTGTCCATCAAAATGTGGTAGTACGCATCTTTGAGGTCTATAGAGCACATCCAGTCATTCTCCCGCAGGAGAGGGAGAATGGATTGAAGCGTGACCATCCGGAACTTTTCCTTGGTTACTGACAGGTTCAAGAGGGATAGGTCGAGGATCGTTCTGTAGTCCCCCGTCTTTTTTGGCACCAAGAAGAACCTGGAGTAAAAGCCTGATCCGTACAGGTCTGGGGGGGCGTGCTGGACGGCTCTTTTTTCTAGCAGCCGCTGGATTTCCGCAGCTGCGGCCTCCCTCTGCTCGGATGGGACGTCGGGGAGGTGTCTGGGATTGCAAGGGAAATGACAGAATGGGATCTGGTAACCTCTGGATATGATGTGAAGCACCCAGCGGTTGGTCGTGATGGACTGCCAAGCTGCTAGGTGCCTGGAGAAGCGCCCCCTGACTGCCTCCAGAGCAGTCGGGCAACCCTTCAGGGCTGCTGCGTGGGCCGGTCAGAGACTGGTTCTCTGGACCCAAAGTTCTTCGGGCCCCCTCTGCCTCTAGGGCGAAGTCCACCCTGTCCTCCTCTGCCGCGGAAGGACTGGGTGTCCGGAGTGAAACGGGGCTGTTGCGACTTCAGGAACCACATCTTCTTCTGTCCCTTTTGGTTCTTGGAAAAGGACCTCTGGGGAGCAGAGAAGCGGACTCCAATGGCAGACAATGTCTTCCCGTCCTTCTTGCTCTTGACCAAGGTATCGCATACGGTTTTGCCAAAGAGGGCAGAACCATAGAAAGGGGCATTAGCGAAAGACGCCTTAAAGGGTTCCGTGAAATCACAGTGGCGGAGCCAGGCCTGTCACCTCATATTGACGCCTGCTCTGCTACCTCTAGCGGCCCTTTCCGTGGCGTGGGAGAGTAGCCGCATAGAGATTTTCAAAATAGACCTAAGAGTGGCCATTCGGGAAGAGTACAACTGTTTGTCCTCCGCCGACATGGACTCCGGGGGTGACGCGGCGTACTCTTTGATAAGGTCTCGTTGCAGTCGTATGACATGTGCCATGTAGTTCATTGACCTCACTGAAAAGGTAGCTGAACTAAAAACCCACTTCCCTAAGCGATCCATCGACCGAGACTCCTTGTCTGGAGGATGGACCGAGGGACTCTCCTGGGCTAATTCTTTTTTAGTGGCCGCCGCCACCAACATGGCATCTACAGGGGTTCCCTTACTCCAGTGTGATCTGTCGAAGGGTGGACTGAGTATTTTATCAGGTCTTTTTGGGACTGGCTCCACAGTGTCCGGCTCCTTCCACGCCCTGGTAGTGATCAGATCTACCAGGGGGTCGGTTGGAGGGGACACCCAAGAGGTAGACGGGCCTGCTTCAAATGCCTCCAGGAACACAGATTCGTCCGAGGTAGGCTTTGGGGCAGACCACCACCCCCTAATCCTGAGCATCTCCATGATGTCTCCAAATGAGACGTCCTCGGGGGGGGGGGGTGATCTTGGGGAACCTTCCCCTTCCTCCAAGTCTGTGTCCTCGGTCAAGGACTCAGGGGAGTCCAAGTGCCTCCTTTTGCACTTGCGAGGAACCTCCTCGGGGGGGCTGTCCGAGGACACCTCACCAGCAACATCATGTTCCAATGGAACGACCTGGGACGTCAGAGCAGGCTGTCCCTGGGACTGGCTGACGGAAGTCGGACCACCTGAGATGGAGTGCAAGGTGGAGCCGTAGCCAAGGCCGGGGGTCTGGAATCCCTCGACAGGACCCTCTCCACTACGTGGAATGCCGAAGGAGAGCCACTCTGTCTGGAATCCGAGAGCAGACCCTCCCTCAGATCCGACACGGTCGGATCCGAAGGTCCAGTATGCTCCGACCTGGGCGGAGCCGAAGGCACACTGAAACCCTCGGATCCGAAGCTCAGCTCTCGGCTCCGAGAGTTCGGATCCGAAGAAAAGGGACCAGACAAACTCGAGGGCATTGTCAGCGCCGACAACCCCGGCTCCGAAGACTCCGAACCCGGGAAGCGGGTTGGAGAAGGAGCAATCGGGGCAAAAAACGGGGTCGAGCTCTCCCCCGGAGGGGGGGGTAGGAGCACTCCCATCTGCAGCTGGGCCTGGAGGAATCTTCTCATCATCCGGTCCAAGTCTGCGTCCGTCAGGCTTCGGTTGGAACTGGATGAGGCCACCGAGGCAGGACGGGAGTGCCGCCTCGATGACCTCGATGGGGGTCGGGCCTCCTCCTCCTCCGGTCCCGGTGAAAAACAAGGAGACCGGATCCGAGGGGGGGAAGGCTCGGAAGTCCTGCAGGGAGAAGACCGCTTAGCCGGCGGGGCCGATGAAGAGGCCTCGGCCCGCCGCTTGTAGTGCTTCTCCCTCTGCTTCTCTTTCCTGGACTCCCTATCCTCCTGGCCCGAAGCGGGAGGTTGAGTCCCGGCCAGGAGAAGTGAGGCAGGAGTGGCAGTAGCTGCAGCAGGAGCCACCGTGGGACCGGAGGCCGAAGCTGAGTCCGGGGGCAGCAGTCCCGCCAGAATCAGCTTAGTCCTCCGGTCCTTAAGTGCCCTGGGGTTGAACGCTGCACATATGGAGCAACCTGAGGACAGGTGTCCAACCCCAAGGCACAACACGCACCTAGTGTGGCCATCCACCGGGGATAGCTTATGGCCACACTCGGTACACTTGGAGAAAACAGCTTTTGGGGCCTCCGACATACTGAAAGGAAAACACACACGCTAGGCCCCAACACACAGCACACTCCCTAATGCACTAACGAGGGTGGGGAAGGAAAACTATCAAGAAGATTAACAGACTGGTTTAAAGCTAAAGAGGGACCTGTACACAACACACGCATACTAAAAATTACAGAAAAGGGAGAGAAAAAACAGTAAAATTTTCTCACAAAAAACACTAAAGTCTGGAACTCAGTGATCGAGCTGCTGGATGAAACCGTGGCAGACTAGATCTGAGGTCAGGTAGGGTTGGCAGGGGATTATGGGTAGGGGGAGGAGCCTGGAGCTCGGATCTATGCTGTTGGAAACTGACGGCTTGGATCCGAAGACCCATAGGTTGATGCACAAATGAAGTTAACTACTTCAGATATATAGATACATACATATAGGCAAACTCTATTGCCTACCCAATCAGTATCTTTATAAAAAAGGTCTTTATCTGAATCAGAAGGGCCAACCACATGGAAACAATCTCACATCACCCCCATCCACAAAGTAGGCAACTGTACTGAACCAACAAACTCCTGTCCTTTATCCATCTTATCACCCATATCCAAAATGCTCGAGAGAGGTATCGATCAGCAGTAATGCAATACATACTGCAAAAAACGACGTTATGTACTCACCGTAATGTTCCATATGTGTTGTCCATCTTTGCCTTCATTGTTACCAGGATGGGTTCAGATCCGATCCCTGGATCCGACTCAGCCTTTATACACAACCTCGAGGTCTTCCACAAGCTAGTGGCTAAACCCTATCCCGGCATGCACTAGGAAAGCTCCCAAGATCTTGTTTGCAGGTATAATAAGAGTAATAAAGATAAATGTAGTTTAATAAATTAGAGTGCAATAAAGAAGGACAGAGAATAATGATATCCAATTGTACCAACTCGGTCTTACAGGAGTAAAAATGGCAGGGGGTAGGAGGGTGGGATGTAAGAATGAAGGCGAAGATGGACAACACACACATGGAATGTTATGGCAAGTACATAACTTCTTTATGTGTTGTTGTCCTATCTCGCTTTCATTCTTACAAGGATAGGACAGCGGGTGGCTCAAGGGAGAATATTCTTCAGAATCATGGAACCAGAGGAGTCGCTGTTCCTGGACGCCAAATCGACTTTGTAATGAGTGATAAAGGTATGTTGTTTTGCCCATGTTGCCACAGCACAAAATGGAAAAAATTGGTAGTCTAGCCAGAAAGGCGGAAGAGGTTGCTATGGCTCTTGTAGAGTGGGCTTTAAATCTATGGGGAATATCTCTGTTTTGAGATTTATAGCTGAAAGTTTTACAATCTGAAAGCCATTCTGAAAGTGTCACTTTAGAGACTGAAGTACCTTTCTTTGAATCTGAAAAGGATATAAATAGCTGATCAGATTTTCTCAAGTTCGCAGTCCTGTGTAATAAGAAACGTAATTGTCTATGCACATCCAGCTGATATAACATGTATTCTGCCTTAGTCCCGTAATTTGGATAAAAGACTGGTAGCTCTATAGATTGGTTCAAATTTGACTCTGAACATACTTTTGGCAAAAAGGAAGGGTTCGGTTGTAAGGATACCCTGTCTCTGTGGAAAAGCAAGTAGGGGCAGCTTTATTAACAAGTCTTGCAGCTCTGACACCCTAGCCTAGCAGTGGTAATTGCTATCAAGGGAATAGTTTTCCATGTCAAAAAAAAAAGAAGAGGCCACCTACTCGGATCTGGCTGGTCTGCGCAATGGGGAGGAAGGCCTCGGGTCCGAATGTTCCAACAGCTCCGGTGAGAAACGAGGGCCCGTGGAAACAGGCCTCATGGTCTTAGAAGGGGGACTAAGAAAGAGCTCCCTGTCTGGGGATCTCTTACGATGTCTGTCCTTCCTCTTCTCCCTATCCTCTCTTCACCTTTCTTTATCTTTTTCTTTTTTTTTTCCTTGTCAGCCATGCTGACTGTAGATTTGTCTTTAGAAGATCCATCACCAGAAAAAGAGGGAGGTTGAGTCCCTCTCTGGTTGGGAGGTAGAACACTAGAGACCGAGGCAGATTCCAGCATGGCAGCAGGGAGAAGGCCTTTGGCTACTAAATTTGCCTTCCGATCCCTAAGGGCCCTCAGATTGAAACCAGAACAGATAGCACATTGAGTGGACAAATGTGCCACTCCGAAGCAAATTACACACAGAGTATGACCATCAGCCGGGGGAGAGCTTATGGCCACACTCTGTACATTTTTTGAAAACAGGCTTCGGCTGAGCAGCCATAGTCCTGCACCCAAATGTACAAACACTACCTACCAGAAAAACCACACACAAACACAGGTAGGGGAAGGGCAGGCCTAACTATTACTCTCTAAAAAACTTTTTTTTTTTTTGACACCGACGAACAAGCAAGACACTAAACAAGGGGAGGAAGGGAAAATATTCACTCAAACACAAACTAGATACAAGAAATAATACCACTTACTATCCCTGAGCTCAGAGCAAAGGAGACCACGATGCACACTACTGGTGCAGCAAACGAGATCTGAGGGAAGATAGCAGATGTAGGGCATTATGGGTAAGGGGAGGAGCTCGGAGCTTGGAGCAGATGCTAGAAAAAAAGTTGCCGGCTCGGATCCGATACGGATCTGTATACCCACAGGTTGCAGATAAAATGAAGTTAACTACTTCAGACCTTGAGTTTTCAAGATGATGCTGGCTCAAAAAGGGGAAAATTAAATGAGATAGGATAAAATTTAGGTTCCATGGTGCTGGGGGGGGGGGGGGCTTGAGAAGTCAGAGGTTGGATCAGAGGAGTAATTGGAGCATAAGGAGGATGTGATCAGATCCAATGCCCTCGGGGTTGGATCCGATAACAGCTTGGCCAGCGCTGGTGTCCTTAACAGCCTCTGTACCACTCGATCCATGTCATCGTCGGATAGGCTCCTGGAAGACCAACTCGAGGGGGCTGGAGACTTGGAAGATTGAAGTATAGGTGATCTTAGAGTAGGTGATAACAGCTCCAATACAGGGGACTGGCTCTGCAACTCAAACTCTACTGGCACCGAGATTGATGGCGCTGGAGCTGTAGATTTTTTGGATCCTACAAGACTTAGGATCTGGTGTTGAAATTTTGGCAACCTTTTTTTAACGCTCCGATGGAGCACTAGAAGAAGATCGCTTCCCAGACTTGTCAGATTTTAAAGATGAAGACTGGTAAGATTTTGATAAACCCAGACCTTTTTGTATTGCTTCTGAGAAGGGGGTTTAAGAGAGTTCTCGGTATCAACTTGTTTTTCCTCTCCAGGAAAGCCCTGTCATTAAAGGAATGAGAAATGGAACAAGACTCCTGCAGATGGGCAGTTCCTAGGCAACAGACACAAATTGTATGTCTATCAGTTAGGGACATTTTCTGTCCAAATTTTCTGAAACCTGAGGATTTCAAATCTTTAGAAGATATCCTGAAAACAAGGGATAGTAACAAGCGAAAATAGCTAGAGAAGATTTTTTAACAACAACAAAAATAGTGTAACACTAAACTTCAACTATAAAAGAGATATAGAGGATGAAAGGAGGGCACAGCCCTCTAACTTAAACGGGCTATGCCCAGGAGACTGAAAGGAAGGGGAAGCCCTCTAACTTAAATGGGCTAACGGTAAGACAGTTCTCTAATTTAAATGAACTGACTTTAAACAATTCCTAAAATAGAAAAACAAGGAGTAAGAAGAGCCTTCTAACTGAAACGGGCTATTAAGAGTCTTAAGGTGGCGGCTGGGATAAAAACAATAAGGCCTAGGGGGAAGACGACGTCCAACAGCAGAAAAACAGGCACAACAAAGTGGAAATAACAAACTAGCACAATAACTAGTTATCTAGATTAATAATAGCGAAGAACAGTCAATTCCCAACAATAGTGATTATAATTAAGAATATACTTAGGCCGAGCCTGTAGAATGAGCACCCGATCTTGTTTAGTGGCAAACAAGATCTGAGCATCTTTCCTAGTGCATGCTTGGATAGGGTTTAGCCACGAGCTTGAGCTTGTGTATAAAGGCCAAATCCAATCAAAGGATCAGATGTGAACCCATCCTGATAAGAATGAAGGTGGGATAGGACAACACCACATCAATCTTTTAACACAATCCCAACATGGTTTCCAACCCAGCCACAGCACTTCTACAGCCCTATTATCCTTTACAGACACAGTGAACAAGACCAGAGATGCAGGATCCTATACAGCCTAAGTATTTTTGACCTCTCTAAGGCCTCTGACACAGTCTCTCACCCCCCTACTACTGAACACACTGTCTAACTTAGGCTTCTCAGTAAAATGGCTTCAAACCTACCTTGAGGATCATGAACAAGCAGTGAAATGGTCCAACAAATTCTCACCCTTTCTCCACAACCATACTGGAGTCCATCAAGGCTCCACCCTCAGACCTCTACTCCAACATTTTCATGAACAACCTTCACATTTCTTCCAACCCTGGAACCCTCAATCAATATGCTGATGACTCCATCATATTCACTACCAGAACTGTTTTAAAAAACTCAACAGTCCTTTACTGCAGTCAAATCCTGGTTAAAAAATGCCCAAATCTTTCTTAATCCAAGGAAGACTAAACTAGTACTCTTTCACCCCAAAAACACTTCCCCAGTCACCGATCATTTCAATATCTTTGCATCTGACAACAATATCATAGAAATAGTGCAGGAAACCAAACTTGTAGAGTAATCACTAATGATAAACTTTCCTTCGACCCACCCCATATACAGCAAAATATAAAGAAAACTCAATCATCAAAAACTGGGACTATAAGAGACAAACATTTCTTAACTACAGTAACCAAAGCTACCCTAGCAAAAACCTTTTTCTTCCCTTCCCTATCCTACCTAACTTACCAACTTCTACCTTAAGCAAGATGGAACAGTGCTACAACAAAACTGTGAAGTTTGCCAAAACTCTAAATATTGCAAACACCACTGTAAACCGCTACTAGAACTAAACTGACTAGAACTCCCCAACCAACTTGATTTCATTCAGCTATCCATTTTGCACAACCTTATTTTCAACCCTACTGCCTTCCCTGCACTAGCCAACCTAGTCGCACCTCACACACCAAACAGATCCCTACGATCAGGAGACAAACATTTCTTAGCTATCCTCAAAAAACCAGGTCACACTCTGTATTCATATTCTTTCTCTAAACTATGGAATTCACTATCTTTAGCTACCGGATGTATGCCTGGCCTAACCCGCTTTAAAGCCTCTTTAAAAAATCATCTCAAAAATACATGGCTCTGCTCCTGTATAAATCCAGCCTAATGTCCAGCTCTTCCTCTTCTTCACACTAGCTTCATCCTCTTCTTCTTCTTCTGTCACATCTCACTTCTTTCACAGTCTGCAAGATCCCAAGTCTCTCCTAAATCCTTCTCTGTTTCTATACCATATACTTAAGCTACTGCTCAGTCTGTAATGCCTCTATTCTTCTTAACTCTCTCACTATCTTTCTGCATCACTAACTCTTCAGCTATTATTTTCCTAATTTAAACCAACATTTGATTTTTCAAGTACTATAACAGCCAATGTCATACATTGTACTACCTACATACTATTTTATATACTTTATCTACTCATAGGCTATGTATATACTGTTAGAAGGGCTAAAATTGTCTATAATGATATAACTCTATAGAATTGTCCAGATGTTTAGTATATCCTGTAACCTAGTTTACATTCAACTTATTTTTGTATGGTATTCCTCATGTTGCTTGTTTGTGGACTATACTGTATTTGTATTGTACTGTATGTGGAGGGGTTGATGAATGAAGAGAATGAGAGGGAGAGAAGGTTGGATGATGTGCGGACAGTGAATCATGAAGTGCAGTGGATTAGCAAGGAGGAAGTAAGGATAGCTATGAAGAACGGAAAGGCTGTTGGTCCAGATGACATACCTGTGGAAGCATGGAGGTGTTTAGGTGAAATGGCAGTGGAGCTTTTAACTAGATTGTTTAATGAAATCTTGGAAAGTGAGAGGATGCCTGAGGAATGCAGAAAAAGTGTTTTGGTACCGATTTGTAAGAATAAGGGTGATGTGCAGAGCTGTAGTAACTACAGAGGAATTAAACTGATCAGTCACAGCATGAAGTTATAGGAAAGAGTAGTGGAAGCTAGGTTAAGAAGGGAGGTGATGATTAGTGATCAGCAGTATGGCTTCATGCCAGGAAAGAGCACTACAGATGCGATGTTTGCTCTGAGAGTGCTGATGGAGAAGTACAGAGAAGGTCAGAAGGAGTTGCATTGTGTCTTTGTGGATTTATAGAAAGCATATGACAGGGTGCCTAGAGAGGAGTTGTGGTATTGTATGAGGAAGTCGGGAGTGTCAGAGAAGTATGTAAGAGTGGTACAGGATATGTACGAGGGTAGTGTGACAGCGGTGAGGTCTGCAGTGGGAGTGATGGATGCATTTAAGGTGGAGGTGGGATTACATCAAGGATCAGCTCTGAGCCCTTTCTTATTTGTAATGGTGATGGACAGGTTGACAGACGAGATCAGACAGGAGTCTCCGTGGACTATGATGTTTGCAGATGACATTGTGATCTGTAGTGAGAGTAGGGAACAGGTGGAGGAGACCCTGGAGAGGTGGAGATATGCTCTAGAGAGAAGAGGAATGAAGGTCAGCAGGACTAAGACACAATATATGTGTGTGAATGAGAGGGAGGATAGAGGAATGGTGAGGATGCAGGGAGTAGAGGTGGCAAAGGTGAATGAGTTTAAGTACTTGGGATCAACAGTTCAGAGTAATGGTGAGTGTGGAAGAGAGGTGAAGAAGAGAGTACAGGCAGGATGGAGTGGGTGGAGAAGAGTGTCAGGAGTGATTTGTGACAGGCAGTACCAGTAAGAGTGAAAGGGAAGGTCTACAAGAGGGTAGTGAAACCAGCTATGTTATATGGGTTGGAGACAGTGGCACTGACAAAAAGGCAGGAGTCAGAGCTTGACGTGGCAGAGTTGAAGATGTTAAGATTTGTACTGGGTGTGACGAGGATGGACAGGATTAGGAATAAGTATATTAGAGGGTCAGACCAGGTTGGAAGGTTTGGAGACAAAGCCAGAGAGGCAAGATTACGTTGGTTTGGACATGTGCTGTGGAGGGATGCAGAGTATATTGGGAAAAAGATGCTAAGGATGAAGCTGCCAGGTAACAGGAAAAGAGGAAGGCCTAAGATAAGGTTTATGGATGTGGTGAGAGAGGACATGCAGGTGGTTGGTGTGACAGAGCAAGATGCAGAGGACAGGAAGAAATGGAAACAGTTGATCTGCTGTGGCAACCCCTAACGGGCAGTCGAAAGAAGAAGAAGAAGAAGAACTGTATGTGGAGGTTTCCTCCCCAGATCTCTGCTGAAAACAGGTTCTGTAAACCCAGTTGGATCACCCCAGTAAACAAATATCAAATAAATAAATAGAGTCTACACAAAAAATATAAGGCACACTAATAAGAAATGAATATTAACAGAACTGTTACATTAAGTCTGACTGATGCACAGTTGGCTGTGTGTGCTTTTGTTGTTTTCTAAAAAAATGGAATGTCAACCCTTTCACTGAGAGTACTGATAGATGTAAAACTGAATTAACTCAAAATAGTCAACATTATTATTCTAAAATAAAAATAAAAGTTTTCACACCCCAACGACTCTTCAAGCATAATTATTTATTTAGTATACTCATAAAACAAACAAAAAAAGCATACCTGGAAGTGGAACATTACATTACCCATAGCTAGACTTTTCACTCCAACAATAACTACAATACACACACTACACTAAACTAGTGCAAGTGTGCATACTACAATACAAGACCATAGATGGCCAATCTATGCCATGCTACGAGGTGACGATCATAACAGTTAATTTCCCTACTTACATATGGCCCTGTCATTTGACTATCAGTGAGAACAAATGTTTCAGAATTCAAAGATAAGTTTTCTCTTTCAGCTCTTTTCTAAACAAAAACACACAAGAACACAAAAGGAGGACAACACCAAATTTATCTGTGGGATAAACAAAAAGTGCCCGACAATAAAATGCAAGAGTTAAATTCATCAAAATATGTACCACTTGAAATGGTGGATGACATCTTTACTGAAGAATTTTCTTCCCAAGCATTCCACAGCCTTCTTACTAAATTAACTAATTTCAGAAATATGCAAGCACTAGGCAATGAAAAACTTCCCAAAATAAAATGCTAACATAACTGCAGTCTTGCATTACACCTTTTATGCATAAAAGAAGTCCAGAGTTGTGAAAGTGGGTAGCTGAGATTGAGCAGACAACATTCCAGGAGTTACCATTTGCTGAATGGTAGATCTCCACATCTGCTGGCAGTGGTAAACAAATGAGAAGTTATGTACCTACCATAACGTTCCATGTTAGTTGTCTTCTCTCGCCTTCTTTCTTGCTTGATGGGTTCGGAGCCGATCCTCGGCTCCGACTCGGCACTTTGCTAAGCTCGAGAGTCACTTTTACCAGCTCGAGGCAGCCCCATATCCCATGATGCAAGGCGGTAAGTACCCAGATCTCGTTTGTTGTCTATAGGCAATAACACCTAGCATAAAAAACTTCCCAAAAGGAAGAAGGAAAGGCAGAAAAGCCTGAAGGATGGGTTAGGAAGACCAGAACTGTATGGTCTTAAGAAGCATTCTTCCATGTAGGGAGAAAAAGGGTCTGTCCAGGCCAGGGGGAAGGAGGGAGGGTCGCAAGAAAGAAGGCGAGAGAAGACAACTAACATGGAACGTTATGGTAGGTACATAACTTCTCAATGTTAAGTTGTCAATCTCGCCTTCATTCTTGCTTGATGGGACCGCGTCCCTAGCACCTCTATCCTGGGTGGCTCAATGGAACAGACTCTTGAGAACTGTAGAGCCAAAACTGGCTCTGTCCCTGGAGGCCAAATCCAATTTGTAATGAGAAACAAAGGTATGAGGAGTGGCCCAAGTGGCTGCTGCACAAATAGTGTCTAATGGAAGTCTAGCCTGAAAGGCTGTGGAAGTGGCTAAGCTTCTGGTTGAATGCGCTTTAGGTTTCGAGCACAGCTGTTTTCCCCTGAGCTGATAGATTAATTCAAATTACTCTTTGAGGCGACCTTGGGCAGAAAGGTCGGATTAGTTCTCAAGGATACTCTGTCTTTGTGGAAGACCAAATAAGGGGGACGAACAGAGAGAGCATGAAGTTCAGACACTCTCCTAGCCGAGGTAATAGCAACCAGAAAGAGTGTTTTCCATGAAAGAAATTTCAGGGAACATGAAACAGCTGGCTCGAAGGGAGGAAGAATCAAGGATGTCAGCACCAAATTTAGGTCCCATTGAGGAGGAGGACTCCTGACTGGAGGTTTCAGGAGAAAGATTCCTTTTAAGAAGGCTCTGCAAAGCCTATGGGACATGATGTTGTGATCTGAGAACCCGACATGAAAGTTCGAGATAGCAGCTAATTGAACTTTGACAGTGGAAGAAGAAGAGCCCGCGTGAAAGATTTCCGCTAAGAAATCCAAAACTGCTTGAACGGGAGCAGTAAAGGGATCAATATTCTTAGCTTTTGCCCAATAAGAAAAACGTTTCCATTTGCTGGTATAAATCCTTCTAGTAGAGGATTTTAGTGAAGCCACTATGATATCCCTAACAGGATTAGAGATCATAGGAAGCCTGGCTAAGGACGGAAGTGGAGCAACCAAGCTGTGAGGTTGAGAGAAGGGATAGACCGGTGCAGCTGACCCGATTGGTGAATCAGAAGGTCTGGTACTGGGTCCAGATGCCAGCTGCACCAAAAGGTGACGATGGAGGAACGGGAACCAAATTTGTCGAGGCCAATAGGGAGCAATGAGAATCATTTTGGCTCTCAAAACGGTGGCTTTCTGGAGTACTTGTGGAATCAGTGGAAAAGGAGGAAAAGCATAAAGAAGTCCCTGGGGCCAATCCTGGGTTAGAGCGTCTCTGGGGGGATGGCCTGGCAGTGGGAAGAGAGAAAAGAAGTCTGGGCATTTGCTGTTTTGGGGAGTAGCAAAAAGATCGCAACATGGGCGGCCCCATTCTAGAAAAATCTCCTCCACCAAAGATTGTTTGAGAGACCACTCGTGAGGCATGAGAATAGCTCTGCTCAATCTGTCCGCTAAAATGTTGGTTTTCCCAGGGATATGCATTGCTACCAGAAACCGATGAGAGGAGATCGCCCATTGCCAAAGTCTGAGAGCTTCTCGACACAAGGGGTAGGACTTGGTTCCGCCCTGTTTGTTGATATACCATACTACAGACATGTTGTCTGTGTGAACTGCAATTGTTCCCAAGGGAAGAAAGTCGTTGAGGGCTTGCAACATTAAAAGCACTGCTCTCATCTCTAGGACATTTATATGCAGGTGGTATTCGAACGGTTGCCACGTCCCATGTACCATCCTGCCCTGATAATGACCCCCCCACCCGATCAGGGAGGCGTCCGTGGTGACTGTGGCTACCAGGGCCGGGGATACAAAGGGTCTGCCCTGATGAATCTGGGGAGAAGAAATCCACCAGGATAGGTGGTTTTTGCAAGCTTGTGTCACCAGGATTTGGTGACGCATGGGAAGTTGTTGATAAGACCACTGGGTGAACAACATCCATTGAAGAAGACGCATGTAAAAGCGGGCCAGGGGAAGAAGGGTAATAGCCGCAGCCATGAGTCCCAACACCTTCAGAACCATTCTGGCTTGCACTTTTTTGCTGGCAAGGATGATCCTCACGTGACTCTGTATATCTGAGATTCTTTGGTCTGTGAGGGTTGCTGACATCCGAACAGTGCCTAAGTTTGCGCCTATGAAAGTAATAGACTGGCAGGGCAATAAGGAGGATTTTTCGTAGTTTATCGAAATTCCCAACTGAGTGCAAAGATTTATTGTGTAATCCCTGGCTTGAAGTAGTTGATGCCTGGTGGTGGCTGAAAGGAGCCAGTCGTCGAGATATGGAAACACCTGGAATCCTTGACATCTCAGGTGAGCCGTGACCACTGCCATACATTTGGTGAACACTCTGGGGGCTGTAGTGAGACCAAAGGGCAGGGCTCTGAATTGGAAATGACTGGACCCCAGCCGAAAGCGGAGAAATCTTCTGGAGCGTCTGTGAATTTTTATGTGATAGTACGCGTCCTGAAGATCTATTGAGCACATCCAGTTGTCCTTCTCTAGGAAGGGTAGAATTGACTGAAGAGTGACCATTCGGAATCTTGTCTTCTTCACAGACTTGTTGAGTCTGCTGAGATCCAATATTGGTCTCCAGTCTCCCGTCTTTTTGGGGACCAAAAAGAATCTTGAGTAGATTCCGGGCTCTGAATGGTACATCTGGAAGGGAATTTGAGTGAGCGAAGGGACTTTCCTCTAAAGGAATTTTGTAACCCTCGGATATGATCAACTGTACCCATCTGTCTTGAGTGAGGGAACGCCAGGCTTCTGGGTACAGCGATAGTCTTCCCCCGACTGCCTCCAAGGATGGACAGTCGGGCAACATCTCAGGGATGCTGGAAGGGCTTGTCAGAGAGAGGCTCTCTGCTTCCCTGGTTCTGTGGACCCCCTCTGCCTCTAGGGCGGCGTCTGTTATTACCCCCTCTGCCTCTGGGGGTAAACTGACCACGTGTATCCGGCGCGACTCCCTGGGATTTGCGGAACCACATCTTTCCACCCTTCTGTCCTTTAGGGTAAGGCCTAGAAGGGGTGGAAAAACGGACCCCTACGGCAGAAAGAGTCTTGCCGTCCTGTTCACACCTGGTCAATGTATCCTTCACTTGAGGGCCAAACAAAGCTGACCCATCAAAGGGAGAATTTGTGAAGGACGCCTTAAAGGGATCTGCAAAATTACAGAGCCGCATCCAGGCTTGGCGTCTAAGAGCCACACCTGTACCTGCGGCTCTACTCGCTCCATCTGCTGCATATGATATCAGTCGCATGGAGGAGTTAGCTATAGAATTAAGGATTCCCAACTGAGAAGCAATTTTTTCTTGAGCCCCTGCAGTTGTGGGATCCTGTACCACTTCACCTAGTTCCTTAAGGATGTCCCTTTGGAGTCTGGTGAAGTGACATAAGTAGTTCAGCGAGCGCATAACAAAGGTCGCTGAAGAGAACATCCGCTTACCATACCTATCCATGGTCCTAGAATCTTTATTAGGAGGATGGACAGGTACGGAAGGGTCTGCAAGTTCCTTCTTAGTGGCAGCCGCCACCACCATGGCATCAGCAGGGACACCTTTCGTAAGGAATTGCTTATTCGAAGGGGCAGTAATAAATTTAGACGGCCTCCTAGGAACTGGCTCTACATAGTCAGGAGCAGCCCAAGCCTTTCGAGCAATAACCTCCATAAGGGGGTCGAAAGGCGGAGACACCCAGGAGGTGGAGGGCCGAGATCCAAACACCTCTAGGTATACCGACTCATCCTCAGAGGGATTTGTGGAGGGCCAGTTTCCCCTCTGTTTTAGGAGTTCTAGGATGTCTGAAAAGGAGACATCCTCAGAGGGGGATCTTGGGGATCCCTCCGACTCATCTAAGTCGGTATCTGAAGTGATAGACTCAGGGGAGTCTAGGTGTTTCCTCTTACAAGTTCTCTTGCGCGGAGGATCTCCTGACTGATCAGGAGAATCCTCGGAAGAGAGGGTTATTCCCAGTGGGGAAACCTGAGGCGGAGGATCTCTGGGTCCGGGAGCAAGAGGGATGGCAGAGATATCGACAGGCACTGTAGAGGGAGGAGCTAAGGGAATAGACTGCTGGCTGAGACCAGTGGCCAGCACACTCTTCATCACCTCGAAGGCCCCCCTCCCAGGGAGGTCCGAGAGAACCCGCTCCGAAGAAACAGGAACTCCAAGGCCCACCGAAAGGGAAGGCTCCGAGGCAGATGTCGGAGCCGAGCTTACCAAGGCCGAGGCTCCAAGGGGAAGAGCGGGGTCGGACAAGGGTCCGATGCCACTCACCCCCTCGGAGGAGACCAGGGAAGCCCGACCACCGAATCCCTCTAAGGAAGGTCTCGAAGAGGAGATAAGAGTAGATGCTGAGGGTGCAGAAGGGGGGGGTATCCGCCCCTCAGCCATAGCAGAAACTATTCCCGAAGACTCCAGCTCCAAACTCTGAGGTAGAGTCGAAGGAGGAACTACAAGAGGGTGTGGACTAATAGTCGTCTGTTGAGACGGACTATGTAGCATCTGGGCCAGTGCCTGTGATTTCAATAATCTACTGACCACCCTCTCTAAATCATGGTCTGAAAGCCTGGATGACCTAGATGATCGGCTTCGATGGCTCCGTTCCGAGAGGAGAGATGAGGCCGGAGCCGAGAGTATCGGTTCCAAGGAAGGGGTCCTGGACCTCTTCCTCGAAGGAACCATCGGAGCCGACGAAACCATAGATACAGTCGGAGCCGAGGACTTCTCGGCACCGACAGAAGGTCTAGAAGCATCGGCTCCAGCCGGAGCTGATACAGACATAAAAGTAACGGTGTCGGAGCCGGTCGGCGCCGACACCGGAGCCTGAGCCACATGGTGGTCGGAGCCAGTCGGAGCCGACACCGATGTGACTGAAACAGTTTCGGCACCGATAGCCCTCGGTGCCGAAGGTTTAAACCAGGATCGGCTCCAGCCGGAGCCGATCTCGACTCGGGAGGAGTCGGAACCGAGGCCGCAGGCTTGGAAACAGAAGCCTGGGCCTTGGAAGAGTTTGAAGTCTTACTCGGAGCCGACTTAGCCGGAGAGCCCTCCGGTTTAAGAAGGCCCCTTAAAATCAATTTATTTCTTCTCTCCTGCAGGACTCTCTGGCTAAAAGAATGACAAATCGCACAGGAGTCCTGCAGGTGGAGAGGTCCCAGGCAATATAAACAAGAAGTGTGACTGTCTGTCAGAGACATCTTCTGACAGCACGAGTCACACTTCTTGAAGCCTGAGACCCTTTCTTTGGACATAGTTGCACCAAACACACACAACACAGTCCCAATAAGATAACCAAGTTATCTAAGAAAAATAAGAGAAAACTAACCTCTCACACACACCCTGACAGGGGAAGGGAGGAAGGCCTGACTAAAAACTAAGGAGTAAGGGTAATTTTAGTAACAAAGGGGCTTAATATAACTTAAAAACGCTAAATACAAAGTTTAAAAGTGAAAGGGGGCTAAAGACTGTTTAATAAAAAACACTTACCAGGAGCTGGTAAAAGGAGGACCTCATCAGCGAAGCGGCAAACGAGATCTGGGTACTTACCGCCTTGCATCATGGGATATGGGGCTGCCTCGAGCTGGTAAAAGTGACTCTCGAGCTTAGCAAAGTGCCGAGTCGGAGCCGAGGATCGGCTCCGAACCCATCAAGCAAGAATGAAGGCGAGATTGACAACTTAACATTCCATGTTGACCACAGTAGTGATCCATGCAATTTAACTTTTTAAATTACGTAGATGAAACCAGCAAGTTGAAGTAAATTATTGAGACCATAATGTGTTTTTGCTTTAATCGCAGTCACGTGATCTGACTGGGGGCTACAGAGGTATGGGAGGGAGGGAGGTGACCATGTTCACAACAAAGGGATATTACTCAGTTACTGTTAAAAGACAGCTGTTCTTATAGCATGTTAGGGGGAAACAGTATAGGACAGCAATATGTTGAACTAGTTTGGCCACTACTTATTTGCCTCTGATTAAAGTCAGCCATCCGAGGAACACAATCAGAATGTGGTATTTTTAGCACTGAATGAGAGGAACTAGACTGTATGTAAAAGCAAAGGGGTCATTTCTTTAATACTGTTAAATGTTCACTAATATGGCTTGCGAGAGAGTGGCAGTGCATGCATAGAGAGAAAAAAAAGATATTATTACTGTGACCAGTGTTTTTTTCATGCCAATCAAAGTCAGACATTTGGGAGCAAACAAACAATTAGGGGTAGGAAGTGCAGAGATTAACTCTGCAAACAAAAGCAAATGGCAATGACACAGTCACTATTAAATGATCACTGATATGGCATGGGAAGGAGATGTAGCATATGAATGCGAGCAACAAACTGCCAAATTACTGTGTCCACTATTTCCTTCACTTTCATTAGAGTCAAATGTCAGAGATGGGGTTAGAGAATGGGCATCTTTCAGGGGCAGGGAAGCAGGGTGTACATGAAAGTGACTGACAAAACTACCATCACTAGATCACAGTTATGTAGTCAGGGGCCTTTAAAGGCAATTAGCAGATTCTGTTTGGTGACAATTTTTGTTTCTTCTTCAAAGGAGATGTACCATATCAAAATACGCACACACTGTTCGGACACTATGTACACACTGTTCGGACACTATGTACGCAAAACAAAATCAAATTAGTGTTTGTTGTATTTTGGAAACACAAAGAAACACATGTAGTTTGTTTTCTGTATTGTTTTATTATAATTACACAACTTTCCTACTGCAAGTGTCTTTAGATTCAGTTTGCAATAAACATGCACATTTCCTGTTATGTTATTTTATTTTTAAAGGATTTAAGAGAGTGTGAATAGTTACTAACTTTAAAATCATTTTTCCTTTATAAACATAACTATAATCTGTCTCGAGGAAATGTTACATGTTAATGACAAATTCAATGATCATGTGTTCTAAAGCTATGCAAAAAAAAAAAAAAAAAAAAGTTCAAGTGCAGTTTATAACAGAATACCCATACTTTTAGTCTAATATGTTTTACTAGAAAATGTCAAACTGCTTCAGAGATATAACCCTCTACTAGCAGTTCCCACCAGCAGGACTCAATGGCTGTTAAGAACGTGTCAGGTAGCAAAGTTACATTTAAACTGATTTCCCTCAGCACTCAGTAAACAACTTCCATTCAGGATGGAAACTGCAAAATATGTTAAGAATGTATTACACTGGCAGTAACATTTTATGACTATAAACTTTGCATCATAAGAACTCCATATTTTGAGAGACAATCTACCAAAGTCAAATTAAGCACAAAGATGCCTGAAATGCCCAAGGAAAGAATTGTCATTACAAGTACTTTAGTTGTATTTTATACTTGAGTAACACACCATACGGTCATTTCACAGAAGTTTTCATAAGAGAAGCTAACATATGGCCTATTATACATGTGTATGAAATGCGGGGTCTTGCAGGCGTTCTACTATCAAAGTTTGCCACTTTGCAATATAGCTAGTTTCTGTTGGGGTGGATATATGAAACCTGCTTAGTTTGGGGAATGTGCCAAGTATGAAATATATCCTTACTGAGTTTTCATTACATAAGAAGTAAAACATTTCCAAAACAAAACATCATATTTATGAAAGCAAAATGTGGTATGAACAAAACTCTATGCAATGCTGGAGATTGTGTGGTTAAATTTGGCCATAGTGTCTTGCACTATGTATTTAACTCTTTAAAAATAAATGTAAATCTCAGATGCATTCTGTACCACAGTAGCCTAATTATAACTCACAAAGTTCCATTAGAACTCACAAAAGGAAATATGATGGGCTGTGTGTTCTATTCCCACAACAAAAAGATGGAGTGCAGATACTGCAGTGCAGCGTATGGGGATAATGCACTCCTGAATGTTTTGTCCTTTGGATGAGACATTAAACAGAAGCTCCATATGCCCGAGTTGGTAGCAGCTTACATGAGTGCAAAAGATCCTACAGCACCTACTGAAGAGATTAGGGGAAATGCCCCAATACCCTGGTTAAATTCCCCCAGTAGTATAACTGCCACTTCAGGTCTCCCCAGAAAAGTGGCTACTAGCCTACTGGGACTAAAGTGGTCAATAAAGTATAGATAGATAGATGGACGGATGGATAGACAGACAGAATGATGATCTTTCATAGATGTGTATAAAATGCTGGGTTTCACAAGAAATTCATTATCATGATTTGACAATCTGAACTATACTTTGTTTCTTTTAGCGGTGGGTACATAAATTCTGTTCAGAATCCACCTTCTGTACAAAGCTAGATTTCATTCAAAAACCCAATATTCAGAATAATTATGTATGCTCTTGCCATATATTTGTTCCTAATGTACCCAACATCTCCATGGATCACAATTACTGAATGGGAGTTTCATTCATTTATGCATATTTCATGCATTTTGTATATTAAACCAACTACTACATGCAAGATTTCATTCTGAGCACCAACTAAAATGTGTCTCAATCTAATGGACATCTACATTAACAAAACAAGTATCTTAAAGTTGTCATTGCATTAAAAGTAAAAACCCTATTTATTTCACTAGATAAAGCAACATTCCTGGGAACGCAATCCTGGCACAATCAAAACTTCATGCAGTGGTGTTAGAGGATCAATGTGCTGCAGCCAACATCAACACTGGGCTACACTGAAATCCCGAATGACGGCATGTCAGCTTAGGTGCATTTCATGTAAGTGTGTCTTGTTGCAATTCTCTGGAAGTCTTTAAAATCTTTCAGCAAGGGACAGACATATGGCCTATTATGAAAAGCACAAAATGTATAGTTCCATAAGCATTTCACCATCACAATCACCATATGTTACAGGACACTCTGTTCTCATTAGGGTGAGTATATGCCTTCTGTTCAGCATTGAGAACATAGGAAACCCCAGAATATAACTTTAGTGATCTGTCATTACATCAGAAGTAAAGATTCTATTTCTTTCTTAAGGTAAAAAAAAAAAAAAAAAAAAGATGTAGGTTCATAGGCGTTTACTAGGCTAATGACCACAAGGGCCTTTTTAAGCCTAACCATGCATCCCAAATCTCTGACAATTTCTGATAACCTTGATAAGTGTAAGCATGGACCTGGGAAGTGAACCATTTACAGGTTACCTGCTTGTATTAGAGACATAGGTGCCAAACCAGGGATGAATTTCCGGTTTCCCATCCAATTGTCCAAGTTGCACTTGAATTGGGTTAGGGAGGAACTCTGCTTCACATGGATGGGAAGCTGGTTCCATAGACAGAGCAGTCTCTGGGATACATACCTGTCTCTCCAGCAAGTCCCATTTGTATCACAGGCAAGGTCTGATTCTTTAGGTTGGGTAATTCTGGTACTGTGCTTTGTGGATATGCAGTAAGATAATCAGAGTGGGGTCTGACAATGCCCTGTATGCCAGGCATAGATCTTCCCTCAAAAGCCTGTAGGAGACAGAATACAGGGATAGGGCCTTGAGGGACATATTATTACATCCTGTATTCTTTTAGTGAGGAACCTCTGTGGACATTCCACTTGTTGGATATGCCTAGTTAGGTACATACCAAAGGGGGCACTGTACTCAATGATAGGTCAGATGAATGCCGAATATAATGGAACAATGACTTCCTTAGACTTAGATGTCATACCTTTGTTTATAAGTTGAGCAGCATAGAAGGATTACCTCACCTCTGTAGACACATGATGATCAAAGGCTAGATTACTATCTGTGTGTGTTCCCCAAGTTTCTGACTACTAGGTCAACTCTAAGGGGTGTGTTGTCAATATAATCGTTACCAGGGATGGATGGCTTCCCAAAGGATACTATAATGCATTTCTTGGCATTTAGTTTTAGTCCATGGCTCTAACACCAATTGTTTGCCTGTGTCAGCCCCTCCTGGAGAACATTTGTGTCAGTGTGCGATTCAATGACAGCTCCTAATTTGCAATCATCTGCAAATTTAATCAGGCAGAGACCACTGACATTGGCCTTGAATTCTGAGAAGTAAATGCCAAAAAGGAGCAGTCCACGGACTGATCCCTGAGGGACTCCACTTGTGACTGGCTTCTTTGCAGAGGTGGACTCCCCAATTCTAACTTCCTGGGTTCTGTCTGTGAGCCAGATGGCTATCCACTGGGTGACATACGGGTTTGCACCTAACCTCTTCAGTTTGTCAAAAATGCCAGAGCAGGGTACTGTGTCAAATGCCTTGGCCAGGTCAAAGTAGGCAGCGTGAATGATTTTGCCATCATCCGTTGCTTTGGTGAGCTTCTCAAAGAAATCCAACAGGTTGAGTAGGCATGATCCGTCCTTGACGAAACTAAACTAGGTTGGGTTCAGTGTCTGGAGGTTTACTATATCACTATTGATCATCTCCATGATAATTCTTTCCATGATTTTACATACAGGACTAGTGAGACTTATGGATCTGTAGTTTCCAGGGGGTGTAGATGGCCCACCTTTGTGCACAGGGATGACTGTTGCCTTTCTCCATTAATGAGGCATGAAGCCTATTTGAAAGCTACAGTTAAATACTAATTCCAGAGGCCCTGATAGGTCATGTTTCATGCTATTTGGAAAGCATCCTGGGATATTGTCTGGGCCTACTGATGCAGTGTTCTTGGTCTGAGAGAGAGAGCATTAAGGAACTGTTCCCTAGTGATAGTAGGGGGAGTTGTACTTGATGATACTTCCTGAGGGAAGGTTGAGGGGAAGAGGGAAGTAAAGTTGGAGCTGCATTTATCAGCCAGGAGGATTGCTATATCTTCTGGCTCAGTATAGGTGGCTCCATTTACAATAAGCTCTGCACACAATTGTGTATTGTCATTGAGGTTGCGAACACAGCTAAAGAATGCTTTGTGGTTGTCCTTGGCCTGGGATGACAAACCTGCCTCAGATTTGGCTTCGTAGACTTTATTTGTCCTTGGAGTGGTTTGTTTAGTTTGATGAGAATGCTTTTATCCTGTTGGGTACTGCACCTCCTAATTTTTGCCATGAGTTTCTTCCTGCTGTTATACATCCAACTGATTTTGTGATTCCACCTGGGTAGCTTTTTTTTTGAGTTTGTTATAAATAAAGCTCAGTCTGCTGAAGATAATGTGCTGTAGTTAAATTCAGCAGTAAGCTACAATGAAATCCATAAGGGCAGAATGGTCCTAGGTGTGTTTTGTACTCCGGTACTGTATTTTCATTCTCTGAATCTTTTTAAGCACTCAAAGACGGACTAATGCATATCTTTTTATACAATAAACACCAGGTTCTTAAGTAGTTAATAGGTTTGCAGTCCAAGAGGCTGTTAAGGAACTGGAG
>NC_056732.1:951846169-951986169 GCF_019279795.1 Protopterus annectens
TCCAGCAAATTAAGTTTATATTCCCCTTTGTTCTGAAAGTTAGGGAAAAAGACAGGAAAATTAATAGACTGATTAGTGTTTGTCTCAGAAGCAACTTTAGGGAGAAAGGATGGATTAGTCCTGAGAGACACCCTGTCCTTATGAAACACAAGATATGGGGGTTTCATACAAAGAGTTTGAAGCTCCGACACTTCTTGCTGAAGTTTTAGCTAACAGAAAAGCCGTCTTCCATGACAAAAATTTTAAGTCAACTGATGCCGAGGGCTGAAAAGGAGGTGCAACTAAGGCCTGAAGAACCACAGTCAGATCCCACGGCAGGGATGGATTCTTAATAGAAGGTCTCAGAAGAAAAGTGCCTTTCAAAAAGGTCTTACAAATTCTGGCAGCAGCGAGAGAGCCTAAATTGTCCCCTACATGGAAATGAGAAATAGCCGCCAGCTGGACCTTCACTGTGGAAGAGCTGGCTCCTTGCTGGAAGATATGAGACAAAAAGTCTAATAGGTATTATTGATGAAGAATCAACCGCTAGGATCGGAGCGGTAAAAGGATCTAGATTTCTCTATGAAGCCCAAATGGAGAAGCATCTCCATTTGCTACAGTAAATTTTCCTGGTAGAGGATTTATGTGCCGCAACCAAGATAGATTTAACAGGAGAAGAGATACCGGGAGTTCTAGCAGCTATTGGAACTGAAGCAGCCAAGCTGTGAGCTTCAGGCTGTCCAGATTCAGAGGAAACATTCCCGAGGGATGACAAATCAGATCCAGAATGGGATCCAAGATCCAAGTTGGAGCTATGAGCTGAGACCGTAGGCAGGGGAACTAGACTTGACGAGGCCAGAATGGGGCTATGAGGATCAATTTGCTCCCCAACCGGTGAGCTTTCTGTAAGAACTTTATCATGAGCAGAAGCAGGGGATATGCATAAAGAAGACCGGGTGGCCAAGCATGAACAAGAGTGTCTCTGGGGACTTCCCCCACCGGGGGGATTAGAGTGAAAAACTCACTGCACTTCGTGTTGGAAGGAGATGGGAAGAGATCGCAGCAAGGCTGACCCCACTTGAGGAAGATCTGTTCCGCTACACAAGGGTTCAGAGACCACTCGTAGGGAGAAAGGATAGTTCTGCTCAATTTGTCCGCCAAGATGTTGGACCGACCCGGAATGTGTGTTGCTATCAGAAAGCGGTTGGTGGAGATCGCCCATTCCCAGACTCTCATGGCTTCTTGACAAAGGGGATAAGACTTGGTTCCCTCCTGTTGGTCGATATACCAGACCACTGACATATTGTCTGACTGGATCGCAATAGTTCCCAGAGGGAGATAAGCATGAAGGGCCTGCAACGCTAAAAGGACCGCTCTCATCTCTAGAACATTTATATGCAGAACGGTCTCGTTTAGAGTCCATGTGCCTTGAACAGTCCTCCCCGAACAATGCCGCCCCACCCTAAGCGGGAGGCATCCGTGGTCACCGTGGCTTGGGATTGGGGCACAAGAAAGGGACGTCCCTTCTGCAAATTCCAAGATTGGAGCCACCACGTGAGAGAATTTATGCACACACTGCTCAGAGGGATCGGAAAATCTAGAGGTTGATGAAGAATCGACCACTGAACTTACAACGTCCAGTGTAAAATTCTCATATGCAGACGAGCACAAGGGATCAGGTTGATAGCTGCTGCCATGGACCCTAAGGCTCTCAGGTCTAATTCTGCAGGGGGTGCAGAGGACTACAGAAGTGCTAACCCATGAAGTGCCAGGCTGTGTAGTCTGTCTGGAGTTAAGAATGCCCTGGCCTGACAAGAATCTATTCTCGCCCCTATGAAGTCTAACACTTGAACAGGTTGAAGGGAAGACTTCCTAAGATTTATGGTAATCCCTAGCCGAGGTGATATCCGGAGAAAGAAATCTCTGGCTAGTAAGAGTAGATGCCTGGTGGGGGTGGTGAGGAGCCAGTCGTACAGGTACGGGAAAACCTGAATGCCCTGAAGTCTCCGGTGGGCCGCTACAACTGTCATGACCTTGGTGAACACCCTGGGGGCTGTGGTGAGACTGAAGGTAGGACCCTGAATTGATAATGACTGGCCCCTAGCCGAAAGAGGAGGAACCTCCAGGATCGCCTGTCCATCAGAATATGGTAGTACACATCCTTGAGGCCTATCGAGCACAACCAGTCTTCCTCCTGCAGGAAGGGCAAGATGGATTAAAGCGTGACCATCTGGAACATTCCTTGGCAATGAACAGGTTCATTGTTGATAGGTCAAGAATCGGTCTTAGGTCCCCCGTCTTTTTTGGCACCAAAAAGAACCTGGAATAGATGCCTGATCCGGACCGGTCTGGGGGCACCTGCTGGACGGCTCTTTTTTCTAGTAGCTTTTTTATTTCCAAGGCCACGGCCTCTCTTTGAGTGGGTGGGACGTCCGGGAGGTGCCTTGTGTAAGGGGGCTTGTTTATAAAGGGAATAGAATAGCCTCTGGATATAATTCGAAGCACCCAGCGATCTGTCGTGATGGACTCCCATTGGGCTACGTGCATCGAAAAACACCCACCAACTGCCTCCAGAGAGGATCAGTCGGGCAACCCCTCAGGGTTGCTGCACGGGTCACTCTGAAAAAGGTTCACATGACCCGAAGTTCTTCGGCCCCCCCTCTGCCTCTGGACCGGCATCCAACTTGTCCCCCTCTGCCTCTGGGGGAGAAGAAGTCCTGAGTGTTCCGGGACTGCTGAGTTTTCAGGAACCACAGCTTCTTTTGCCCTCGCTGGCTCCTGGAAAAAGACCTTTGAGGGTTAGAGAAGCGGATCCCGACGGCTGACAGCGTCTTCCCGTCTTACTTGCTCTGGACAAGCGTATCGCGGACAGTCTTCCCGAACAGGGTCGGACCATCAAAGGGTGCATTAGCGAAGGACGCCTTGAAGGGTTCCGAAAAATTGCAAAGATGGAGCCAGGTGTGACGCCTTAAGGCGATGCCGGACCCGCTTGCCCTAGCGGCTCCCTCAGTGGCATGAGAGAGTAAACACATGGACGTATTGGACACAGACTTGAGAGTGGCCATACGAGCCGAGAAAGTCCGTTTATCCTCGGCCGACAAGAACTCCACAGGAGACTCAGCATACTCTTTCACGAGGTCCCGCTGCAGTCGAATTGTGTGGGCCAAGTAATTCAGTGCCCTTATAGTAAAGGTGGCTGAAGCAAAAGTCTGCTTTCCAAGATGGCCCACAGCCCTGGACTCCTTGTCTGGGGGGTGGACCGAGGAACTTTCTTGGGCGAGTTCCTTTTTTGTGGCCACCACCACCACCATGGCATCAACCGGGGAACCTTTGTTCCAAGAAGCTCTATCTGCCGGTGGACTCAATATTTTGTTGGGCCTTTTGGGTATAGGCTCCACAGTGTCCGGTTCCTTCCAAGCTCTGGTGGTGAAAAGGTCCACCTGAGGGTCAGCCTGGGAGGACACCCAAGAGGTAGATGGGCCTAAGTCGATCGCCTCCAGGAATACCGACTCGTCAGGGGAAGGTTTTTGGGCGGACCACCCACCCCAGCAAAGGATTTCCATAATGTCTCCAAAGGAGACATCTTCGGGGAGTGATTTGGGGGAACCTTCCCCTTCCTCCAAGTCGGTATCCTCAGTGAGGGACTTAGGGGAGTCCAAGTGCCTCCTTTTACACTGGCATTTGTGAGGGACCTCCTTGGGTGGACTCTCAGGGGAGGGCTCACAAATGGGGAGCAATAGACACAGGCTGTCCCTGGGGGGACTGGATGACGGAAGACAAACCCAGCTGCGAGGGAGTAGGGATGGACCCCGAGGACAGAGTGAGGGGTCTCGATCCTTCAGAGAGAACCCTCTCCACAAAGTCAAATGCCGAGGGAGAACCGGCCTCCCTGAAACTGGTAGTGAGGGTAGACGAGACCCTCGGATCCAATGAAGGGATCGGAGCCAAAGTTGGAACGGCCGGACCCGAAGGGACGGTATGCCACTGACACACTCATCACCTCGGATCAGACACCCAACTCTCGGCTCCGAGAGCTCAGATCCGAAAGTGGATCTGACAGACTCGAGGGCATGGCCGGCAAACGAGATCTGAGGATTGGAAGGAGGTTGCAGTGTAGTATGGGTAGGGGGGAGGAGCTTGGAGCTCGGATCTTTTTGCTTGGTATGCTGCCGGCTCGGATCCGTATCGGATCCGAAACCCACAGGTTGCTGATCAAATGAAGTTAACTACTTCAGATGTTCTCATTTTACAACACAGTGATCATTTTTGTTTACTTCCACTGAATAAAATCTTCTTTACAATGTTAACTGCAACAGTTTTTAAGTATGGTAAAACAGTACCCATAACAGTTTCTTCAGATATACATTGTGTGTCTCCTGTAAGTCAGTTTTATTCAATGTATGCAATGAAGTACATAATAGGTCAGATTATGCTTGGTAGTCACTTTCTCTAGTAATGTACAATAAATACATATTAAAAAGAGAGATGACTATCTAATAAGACTCCAAGACAATTGACAAACCAATGAATCATTAGACAGCATGCATACAGCATTTGAATGACAGGAGTAATGCCTAGTAAATAAATGCACATATTTGTTTGCACATCTAGATTTATAAAGGCCCTGATGGTCATTACCCTTGTATATACCTATGAACCTATGTATAAGATCATACTGGAATATTAAGACTCAGGACAGCACCATTTAAATAATGAGAAAGCACTGGTCAGAATGCTGACCGCTGTGACAAAATTTAAATTTCCTACAAGACAAGCCTTCAAGAAGAAAAGACAGTCAATTATTTTTAAACTGCTATTTTGTCATTTGTTATGCAGAAGGTGCACACTTAGTAGATCATGCTGCTTCCCAGTGATACTCTCTTCAGTTCTGACAAACTATTTCTCTTCTCAGTATTCCCAGTGACAAGTGACAGTTGTGTACACTTACCATAAATATAGATGTTCGAATGTATTCACTGTTGCAGTCATCACATTTGGGTTATCTGCCTGCAGGTAGCTCTCAGCCAGCCTGAATACCAGAGTCTTTGGATTTCTGCGTCGGATGCTGTCGCTTCTTCAATGACGTCAGGTCGTCAGGGGTATAAAACATGCAGCCGATGCCATTACATCAGTTTTTTCTTGCCCCAGATGTCAGGTGGCCCCACAATAGGAAGAAATTATATGGTATGGTACACCCCCATCAAAAAGCAAGTACACAAGAAAAAATAAATATACCAACAGGAAGGAAAGGTAGAGCCAAGAGAAGTCAGAGGGTTGGAGGGAGAGTAACCAGGACTGCAACAGTGAACACACTCAAACATCTACATTTATGGCAAGTGTACACAACTGTACTATGTTCTTCGTGTTTCACTGTTGCAGTCACCACATTTGGGTTGATTCCCAAAGCTAAGGAAGGGAGGAGGGAGTTAAAGATGATTAGGGCCAGCTATTAAGCCCTGCAAGACTGCAGTGGCAAATACAGTTCTGGGTTTAGAAAAGATAGGCATGTGGTAATGCTTGGTGAAGGTAACTCCAGGTAGCAGCTTTTAGGATGTCCCTGGTAGGGACCCCTCTGAGAAATGTCGCAGAGGTAGATGCAGCCCTGGTGGAATGTGATCTTATCCCCATGTGGGGTAGGTTTTCTATGGTGCTTGTAGCAGAAATGAATGCAATGGGCTATCCATTTGGAAATGGTTTGCTTTGAAATGACCTTCCCCTCTGCCCCTGCAGTAAAGCCAACTAGCAGCTGTACATATTTTCTGAGAGGCTTGGTCCTATCCAAACAGAATCTAAATTGTATGTGCACGTCCAGAGAGTGCAGTATTCATTCCCCTTTGTTTTGTGGTTTAGGGAAAAAAGTAGGCAAATTAATGGACTGATTTAGGGCCACACTAGACACCACTTGGGCATAAAGGAAGGATTTGTCCTGAGGGAAACCCTGCCCGCATGGAAGATAACGAAGGGCTCCACTGCCATGAGGGCCTGTAATTCAGACACTCTTCTTGCTGAAGTGATGGCTGGAAGGAAGGCTGTTTTCCAAGAAAGGAATTTCAACTCTGCTGTTGCAGCTGGCTCAAAGGGAGGAAGAGTGAGCTTTTCCAATACAAAGTTAGGGTCCCAGGCTGGAGTGGGAGCTCTCCTGGGGGGGGGGGTCTTAAATCTTTGGCCCCTCTAAGGAATTGTTTTAGCAAGGGGTGAGAGAAGAGGGGTGGCTCAGGATTATAATGTGCTGAAATGGCAGAGGCATGAATTTTAATAGACGAGAAGGATAGGCCCTTGTGGAACATTTCTGTTAAGTATTCTAGAATATGAGGTAAGCTAAGCACCGTTGTGCCCATCCCCTGAGCCTGGCTCCAGTTACAGTATCTTTTCCACTTTTCAGCATAGGATTTTCTAGTACTAGGCCTCCTTGCCTCCAGAATGACATCCAGAACCCCCTTACTGAGGGATGCTAGAAGAGAGCTCAAGGAATTAGCCAGGCTGAAAGGTTCAGTTTTTGAAACAGAGGGTGCAGAATCTGGCATGCCTGCTGGGACAGCAGGGAAGGGGTCTGAGGCAGGTGCCATGGTTGTAGCAGTGTCATACTGCGCAAGAGGCGGTACCAGTGTTGGCGTGGCCAGTCTGGTGCAATCAGTATTGTCCTTGGCTTGTCCTGTTTGATCTTTAGTAGAACCTACAAGAGGAGAGGCAGATGGGGAAGGGCATAAACAGAGAGGCATTCCCAGGTAAAGGACAGGGCATCCACTTTCCAAGCTTGACTGTGGGGAGTTCTTGTGCAGAATTTGTTCAACTGGTAGTTCTGAGGAGAGGCAAACAGGTCTACCTCTGGAGTCCCCCATTTGTTCCTCAAGAGGTGGAATATTTTGGGTTCTAGTTTCCATTCGTGTGGATCCATGAGATTTCTGCTTAAGTCGTCTGCCAGTGAATTTAGTTTGCCTGGCAGGAATTGTGCTTGTAGGTGTACTTGTTAGCTCATGGCTGTGTTCCACAGAGCCATGGTTAGTCTGCAGAAAGGGTACGAGTGGGTTCCCCCCTGCTTGTTTATGTACCACATAACTGTAGTGTTGTCTGTCTTTACCAATAGCTGTCCTGGAAGAATACGGTCTTTGAAGGCTGCCAGAGTATTCTGTACAGCTAACATTTCTTTTTGATTGATATGCAGGTGCATCTGTCTCTGGTTTTATTTGCCCTGAATACACTGCCCTGCCAAGTGAGCCCCCCATGCATAGTCTGATGCATCTGCTGTTAGGGTTTGGGAGGCAGGAGGTAGAGTGAAAGGAAGTCCCTTGTTGTGGTAGCAGTCCTCTGCCCACCAAAGGAACTCTGTCTTCATACAAGGAATGATAGAAATCATTGTTTCCAGGTCCTGAGAATGTTGACACCATAGGCTTTTTAGATACCATTGGAATTTCCTCTTATGCAGTCTTGCATATGGAATTAGTAGAATGCAAGAGGCCATGAACCCCAGAACTTGTAGTATTTTCCTTGCAGATAGCTGGGGTTTTGTGGCCAATAGTTTGAAGTAGGTTGTCAAATAAACTTGTTTCTCCAGAGTGAGGAATGCCATCTGGGAAGTTGTGTTCAAGCTTGCTCCCAGGAATAAAATCGGTTGGCAGGGTACTAGGTGAGATTTCTTTTTGTTGATGGTGTACCCCAGTGAGGTTATAGGTTCATAGGTCAGTACTAGGCTAACTGCCCTTATGAGCCATTTTAAGCCTAGCCAATTACCCCATATCAGAATCAAACCCTGAACCTTGTGTTTCTAAGGTAAGCACCTTAACCATTACACCAACCTCCCACCCTTAAATTTCTTCCGTTCATGGGTGAATTTCAGATGGAAACATTCAGCATGATTTGGGGGAAGACCTGCACAGAAGCCCCGGAGATAATGAATTGGCCGGAGGTCAGGATCAAACCTTGTACCTTGTGCATGGGAGACTAACACCTTAACCGCTTTGTTATCTGGTCTCACGAAGTTAGAAGTTTCTTTACGAATGCCAAGTGTTGTAATAGCAAGTCCTGGCTTTCTGCCTGAATCAGATAATCGTCCAAGTATGGGTAAATCTGAATATTTCTCTGCTAGCAAAATGCAATGGCTGGAGCTAGACACTTTGTGAACACCCTGGGTGCAGTAGATAAGCCAAAGGGAAGTGCAGAGAACTGAAAGTGCATGGAGCCCGCCCTGAAATGTAGGTATTGTCTGCAGGATCCTCTTATTGGGATGTGCAGGTAAGCTTCCTTTAAGTCTAGGGTTGCCAGCCACGCATCCTTGGCTAGCATAGGAAGAAGCTGTTGAAGAGTTAGCATTTTGAATTTTGGAACCACCAGAAAGGTGTTGAGAACAGAGAGGTCCAAGATAGGACGCCAAGAGTTGTCTTTTCTGGGTAACAGAAAAAGTCTTGAATAAAAACCTTGTCCCCTTTCTTCTGCTGGGACAGGTTGAATAGCCCTGATACTGAGAAGAGAGAGAACCTGCTGTTGGGCCTCTGCCCATTGATTTGGGGGTAGGTCTGGCCAACCATTTCGGGTTGGTAGTGTGTGGAAGTGGAATCTGTATCCTTGGGAAACTTTGTTCAAAACCCATTTGTCCTGGGTAATGAGTTGCCAGTTTTTTGCATGCAGGGGGAGCTTTCCTCCTAAGGGAGCAGGTAGTTGAGGAGGGCCTGGAAGGGATAAGGTTAAGTCATTGTAACATCTTTCCATAGGGGGGCTGGCTTACTACTCCCTGCTTTGGAATTGGGAGCCCCCCACTGCTTAGATCTGTGCGTAGCCTGAGACTGTAGCCTGGGTGGTCTGCTATTCCTGGGTTTGGACTGAGAAGGTCTGAAAGGTACTGGAAAGGACCAGTTCTTAGAAGGCCAATGCCTACTGAATCTGGGAGGCTGTACTTGTAGGAAATCTTTAACAGTTTGCATAGATTTAGCTTTTTCCTCCATCCTTCTGCTTTGTTGCCAAAAAGGCGGTCTTGGTATAAGGGAGCATCCGGTAATTTAGCTTTAACATGATCTGGCAAATTTTGTTCCTTAAGCCAAGCATGCCTTCTAAGTACAGACCCAGTGACAGCAGCCCTGCAAGATGCTTCTAAAGCGTCAAAACCACACTGCAAAGTATGTTTACCAACTTGTTCTGCAGAATGCATTAAATCTTGCAATTCTTTCTGCTCAGCACAGTCAGGAATCAACATAATTTTCTGTTGAAGTAGTCCCATAATATGCTGCTGATACTTTAACATATGAAACTGGCAATTTAAAGCCCTAATGGCCAAAGTAGCAGAAGTGTATACCTTCTTACCCCATCTGTCTAAGGCTCTAGAATGTCTATTAGAAAGGGTAGGATTTTTGGCAGCAGTAGCCTTAATGCCTTTTGATCCTTGGGAAATGGTCTCTGGATCCGCAGAAGGATTCTTGAAGAGGAACTTGTGAGAGTCAGGTACTCGGTAGTACCTGTGAGGTTTTCTGGGAGCTGGAGGTAGTGTGTCTAGGGTAAGGCTAGATTCCAAGAAAGCATAATCTACAATGTCCAGAACAGGAGGGATAGCTAAAGGCCTGTGTTGAGGAAAAAGTAAGAATTCCCTAATTCTCTTTTTGGACTCAGAGTAATTGTGGCTTTCCCAGCAGAAATGCTCCCCAAGAGTATGCAAAACCACATTGTGTGTAGTTGAGGAGGGCCTGGAAGGAAGAAAAACCTTCTGGAGGGGAAGCAGAGGGAATGGAATCCTCAGCATCAGAATCCTCATAAGTAGACAAGGGCAAATCCTGGTAATCAGGAGGAACAGACATATCAGATTCCTGATCAGAAGAATCAGAAAGAAAATCAGTTCTAGGTCTCTTAGAGGAGGAAGGCTGGCTTCCCCTAATTAAGGTAATAAGGTCTTCAGCCATTCTAAGCATCTGGTTTTTAGGCATATGGGCCTCAGCCTGCGGTTTGATCCTCGGTTTTCTAGGCGAAGTGCAAGTTTTTGGCCTAAGGAATTCGGAACTTCTGGATGGAAACGATGGCGTCGGTCTAATATGAATGTCTGTAGGCCTGAATACACCCTCAGAAGCCGGTGTCTGCACAGCAGCTCCGGATCCATCCAAGGTAAAGACATCCGCAGGTTCCATAGTCGAAGAAGCAACTCGCAGGATGCCGTACTCCGAATGGGTCTCAGTAGAGGCCTGCGAATCTGAAGTAGCGGGTATCAGGGGCTGCGAAAGTGTCTCACTGAGTACCGGCAGACTGGCGACTAGCTTAACGGAAGCATTGTCGGCAGTTTTGTACCTATGCGGTCTGTCTCTGTCTTTATCCTTACGTTTTTTCGGAAGATGGGTAGTCGGATGGCTTAACAAAGCCATTTCGGAGTATGGAGATCGAGTATGAAAGTAACTGACTGCAAAAATAGCCAGACGATGAATAGTTCGGGCATTGAACAAGGCACAAAATCGACAGTGAGGGACGTCGTGGTCTGGGCCTACACACGGGATGCAGTAAGAATGAAAATCTCTAAGAGGTATTTGCTTTCCATAGGCAAGACAATTGCTAACTTTTACTGACATCAAATAGAGCAAGAAAAAGGATCCCCAGTGGGGTACATATCTTTTTTTGAAGACTTCAGGTCTGAAACTCGAAAACGAAAAATTCAGGAGACGGCTGACTGGCACTTGCGCACTGCTTCTTCTTCGGGCACTGCACGGCAAGAAAGACTGGGGTAATGGTGTCGGCTGCATGTTTTATACCCCTGATGAACTGACATCATGGAAGAAGCAATAGCATCCAACGCAGAAATCCGAAGACTCTAGTATTCAGGCCGGCTGAGGGCTACCTGCAGGTAGATAACCCAAATGTGATGACTACAACAGTGGAACACGAAGAACATCCATCTATTTCAGCTGGACAGCTCACTTGCAAAATCAGGAAAAGATCAGGTCTTGTTGACAGAGTTTTGGTAACAAGCATATAAAAACACAATGCTCCACTCTTCTCAAGATATCATATTTAAGATTCCTTTTTTTTACTACTAGTATAAAGCTTGCTAGTGCAAACTAAGGCAGGACAAACTGATGCATTAATGCAAGAGTGTGACAAAGCAGTGGAAAGCTATTGTGCACGTGTTGCAAGGAAATGTACATTTTTAAGTGTTTAATGTCAGAATTGCCATTGCTTTTGTATTGTGATGTTAAACTGGAGCAATCTACCCGGCCACACCTCACTATTAATGTGATGACAGAAGAAAAACTAGCTTAGCATGTGACCTTAAATATCAATCTAACAAATGTAGCATAATACTTATCTTTTAAAGTTGATGTCTTCTAAAAATGACAACTAACTTGTACAGAAACAGTAACAAAAATAAACAAGGCAAACCAATTATCCCATTCACATATTAAAATACCTTGGTCAGCTAGTCTTGTTAAGGGTTGTAAATGGTAAGAGGACACTTGATCATCAGCAGGTATATCTGGTAACCTGAAGAGGCAATCCAGTACTTCATCTACTTTGGCTTGTAGATTCGGCTCCAGGTTAGAACGCAGCTGGGACATGAACTCTACAGCTCCAATATCTCCTAACAAACAGACAGCTGTCGGATGCTTTCAAAAAGATAAAAAAAGAGACAAAAAGTTTTATAAATCTGCTGAGGTTAATAATTAATAAGAAGAGAAAACTTCAGTTAGTTGATGCACAAGATAGCATAATTACTGTCCTCACTTTACAAGCTTCTTGTACTGTTCTACATTAGAGCAATACCATTTACTACCAAGCAGTCAAACTTTAAAACCCTCTTAAAACTCATTAAAACTGTCAGTAAAAGAGCTCTAAGCAGTCAAACCTTAAAACCCTCTTAAAAACTCATTAAAACAGTCAGTAAAAGAGCTCTTAAAACAGTACCTCTGACTCTAGACTGCAAATGACACCTGTTCAACTAGTAGCCCAAATGCTGGAATCAAGCAGCCAAAGAGGTTCTGGTAGCTGTTATCATCAGCTATTGACACCCATTACCAACCAATAAAAAACATGATATGACCTGAAAACTCATCAGTCAAGCATCCCAGTGTGCGTGCCAATGCTAGTAATCCTTTCATAGTCTGCCAGTGAAAGACAATAACAGGACAAAAATAGTACAAAATGCTGACTTTCCTTAACAATGTGTATTTGAATAAACCCATTTGACAGAAATGTAACCAACTGGCAGGAGGTAAAATTACTTGTCACCCTTCTCAGCACTGTATTTGAATTAACTTAAGAGACTGAACAGGCAATTCAACTAGAGTGCAGGAAGAGGCTACCTCCATACAATACGTATACAACAAACTCGCAGATCTCCAGTTTTCAGAGTAATCTATATACTGCAATCACTGAAATGGACATTCAGGTGGCTGGTTTGGACAAAAAGGTGTCACTAGGAAAACTAGCAATCAATTGATGAGATAACAGACAATTCCTCGTAGAAAGCAATACTGGTGTGTAGCTTTTGGTTCTTTAAAAATACTTTAGTGAAACTTATGGTAAACTAGAAAATTGTGAATATCCTGCAGTGCAAGCACATCAAAAATAAGTTATCTACTTGCTATAATGAAAGATCTGGAAGACAGGATAGGGGTTATTAAGTGAAATGTGAGTTTTGGTAAAGTACATTGAGGAACCAAGAACAGAAAAAAAGTTACTAAAATGGAATAATCAGTAGAGCATATAAAATATTGCAAGACAATTATATAAAACATTTAACTGAGAAAAGATTTGAAGAACAGAATGGACAGAGAAATTATGAAGGAACAATGGGAATACATTTGCTGGACCCTTAAGCATGCAACAAAATCCAGTTTATGATGACATGTGCCTGGAAGTGTCTGCAAAGATATTTGTATTCTCCAAGTAGATTCCATGGGATCTTCTCATAAGTGAAGAATAGTTGGTTGAGATGTGAAGGATAAGAAGGAGAGAGAAAAAATTGTGTACATGAGTGTGGTGGTGGTGGGGGGGGGGGGCACTAACTGTGAACATGTTTTCAGAGAATGTCCAAACCTGCCAGACTCTAAACTCTCCATGCAAAGCACACCGATGTATATGTTTGACAGCAAAGCAAATAGTAGTAAAGAAATTATGTTTCAAGTTGTAGCCTATGATTTGAAATGCAAAGGCACAGTAAGGCCTTTTTTATGTTTAATGATACTGGCAGACAAGAAAGCAATCACAAGAAAACAAAAAGTGAACAGTAAAGGTAGCCCTGGATGAGTTGTTGAATGTTAATAATAACAGTAAAAAATTAAAAATAAAAAAATGGGTATAGATCCAGGGAAGAAGGAGGGAGTAAACGACACTTAAATAAATGGTATTCGTGGGAACTGTATGTACAAACCAATGTTCAAGAGGAGTAAGGAAGTAAGGTGACTGGCAAGAATATCTCAAGTAAAATGGATATAATGATAACCAATACTGTAAGAAATGCTGATTGGAAATATACATTAAGATATACAAAGATGGAAATGGAAATCGTACTTGATTATCTGTTCTACTGCGGTGGTGGTGCTTCAGTAGCGTAGTCGCCTCACAGTAAGACATTGTCCTGTTCGATTCTCAGCGAGAGCGTCTTCTGTGTGGAGACATGCGTGAATGGGCATACCTTCGTTGAAGGTTGTGCATCAGGGCCGGCAACACGGCACGTAAAAATCTACTGCCAATCATTAGCGGACCAGAATTCCGCTGTGGTGAACCCTAACCGGGAAAAGCCGAAAGACACAACAACTTGATTATCTGTTCTGTATAAATTAATGTTACAAGTTGAAAAGTGAAACTAAAGATGTTTTTTGTTCCAGAAAAAAAAAGAAAAAGAGAGAAAGAGTTTACAAAATAATAGCTCAAACAAAAGACAGATTGCTCTTAAAACAAAAGATGACCAGGAAGAAACATACTGTAGTATTCTGAAGTTGAGACAACAGCTTTACACCTTTAGGAGATACAAAACATAATACAAAATAAAAAAAAATGTTCCTTAAAATGGGCAGCTTCATAAATCTCTTTTGCTGACAAGGTAGACAGAAATGTACATTGCTTGTCTAAAGCCCAGTGTAACAGTTCTTGATTAAACTACAATCTAGTCATTAACCTACTGATTTATGCTCACTGCAAATTTTTGACAGGTGTTTCCATAACACAGAATATGTATCTATGCATGATGCAAATACAAAAGTAATGTGTTACTCAAATGCATCTTCAATGTGGTTTAAAAAAAATCAGTAATGATGGAGAGTTGTCCTAATGTGTATAGAAGTGAGTTCCAGACTTTGAGGTAGAGGCAGTCTCCGTATGTTTTATTTGATTTTTGGGTAAGTGGCAGTCTCCATTTCTTTGATTGAAGAGGTCAACAAGTTATTACCATTGCAGTGTGGGTTGAAAACAGGATAATACTTGTCAGGAAAGTGTAGGATTTTACATGCAATTTTCAGTTGGAGTTGCAAGTAAGTGAGAGAACTGAGTATTACAGAACCATCAATTAGTTTTTGTTTGCTAGAAGGGAATTTGGCAATTCAACTGTAACACTACTCTGTTATTTAGATTACTTTTTACTTGGTTAGTAGATGCACAGATGAGATTGGCCAGTAAAAAGGTGTGTGCCATGATTAAATGTGCTAGGAAAGTGACATATGGTTTTGCTTTGTACACTAGTCCAAGTTTATGGTTAGTTTTTAATACTGCATTTCGAAGGTGTTGATCAAATCTCAGATTTTTTTTTATGGCCCCCTAACAGTTTAATCTGGGACACTAGCTTTGGATATTTCAATTTATGTGGAGGAAGGACTTCTATCAGCTTTTTTATTATGATTTATAAGTCAAGAGCACTGTATTCAGTTTTCACTGGAACAGAATGATTCCTGTGTGAGGGCATGGAGTTGGGAATAGGGGTTGGAAAATGAAGGTGTTATCTCCACAGTGAACAACAGTGGCATGTTTTGAGGCTAGAACCATAATACTGAGAAATATATTGAATAATAACGAACAAGGTATAGATCCCTGAGGTACTCCTACTGTTATGGAGAGGGTACAGAAGAGATCGGCTTACCATTTCACACATTGCATTTTATGAGTCACAGTTTGTGAAACACTATTTGCTGTTGCAAAGATAATTCATTCACGTTTGAGGAATGGTTCATGTGATACCATAATAAAAGATTTGAATGGGCCTAGGACTAGCAATGCCACAAGTTTACCTTATTTACTTTTCTGGTATAGTGTATTAAGAATGACAGTAAGGCAGTCTCCATATTGGGAGTTAGTCTAAAACCATGCTGGGTTGGACACTGCAAATAATTATTCATTTAGTGGGTGAACACCTGTTTATACATGCACAATTCCAAGTACTAGAGAAATGAAATATTGACATTGGTCTAAAGTTGGACAGTTTTAGGCAGATGCTTCCTTTATGTAGAGACAGATTGTCGAAAGATTTTACTCTTCTAACATATTCTGGAAGAATCACACCAAATTCTTGTAAGCAAGTAAAACAGATTTATTTTACATGCATGGAGACCTGCTACATGATAGTAGTATGCCAGCAGTCTGGCTACTTGTACTTTGAGTTCTGCTTTTATAGACCCTTCTGCACGTACACACACGTAGCACACAGAACATTCATCAGAAGTGATAGTTTGATTACTTGTTTTTACCAGCTAGTACCACAGTTATTCTTGCAACATTAACTTTCTTATCAGCAGTTTAAGATTAACTTCTGCATTCCTCAGTGATCAACATTTTCCAGAACATTTCAGTTTGCACGCAGTGAACATTTTTCTGCTTAACCCTTTATATACAGAATACAAAATATGTTGAACTTCAGTACTTTTCCACATTTCCCCCCTTACAACATTTTGTATACTGTTTATTTTACACAATCCCAGATACGTTTTATACCTTCTCATAATCAGAAAAATATGCTTTTGTAGCATTGGCAGAGATAACCTTCGATATTATCATTTTGATACATGGTATGCAACAGCAGCCAAGCAGCAAAAATATGACTGCACCAACACATACAGCAATTAAGATATTCATTAACACAGAACCCCAGTTTCCAAACAGGTTTTGGAAAAAGTCAGTCAAGGGGTTTGGACCAGGTTTAGTCAGTTCAGAAACTTGTTGAATTATTTTAAGATGATTTTGGATTTTATGCTCGTTATCAGGAATGAACGAGCAGCACTCCTCGTGTATGAGAGCGCAAGTACCTCCCTTCGCCGCTAGGGTGAAATCGAGCGCCATACGGTTCTGCAACACTACTGTTCTCATCGCCGTTAATTCGTCCGTCACCAATTCTAGCACTGAAAATGTCGCATTACTCAGAGTCTCTAACAGTTTTGACAGTTTTCTCAGTTCCCAGATGGATTTTACTGTCCCATACGCTGGCAAAATACCAGCCCAAGCAATTACATCATCACCTAGGTCCATATGTGAGAGTCCTTTGCTGCTGACGTGTGCCAAGTCATGGTGATAAATCCATGACGCATCAATGTTACCTACGGGATTAATAGGTTTATTAAGAGAACGTGCATTTCGTATTTTACCTTGAGGTAATGCATTCACATGTCTGATAGCTGGTATCAGATATCCCAAAAAACAATTTCCTGACCAGCCATATGGTAACCATTTATATGCTTTCCTACCACAAATAAAATAACAATCATTCGTTTTGAGGGTAATATTGGTTGGAAATTCATAACTCCCATTTGGCTTTAGCCCCTTAAATAACAGGCCATATACATACAGCATTTTTTCAACAAAACTAGTATCATTTACATTGATGTCTTTTTTTATAGCTCCAAACTTGGTCTCACACTGCCCTTCTAGGGTACAATTATGAACTATTGTCAAATTACATTGGCTCAGCCCCACCTTAACTTTTCCAATCTTTTGAAAACACACTGTTCCGCTTTTGGCCCCAGAAGAGGCAGCGCCACCTTGTCTCTCAGTGGTACTTCTGTGGTTTCAAACAACAAATTATTCCAAGTATCATTTGTTCCCAGAGGGGCTGTCCCTAACATTAAGCCACTATGTACAGTAGGTATTGCAGTACATACCCAACAATTTGAGACATTCATTGAGGATGCATATGCATATTTAATTGCTTGATATGTATTAAAGTTTGGATGCTAGTTGGTGTGTTTGTCTCTTTTCGAATGGCTAGCTTCATTAAAAAACAGAAATGGCCAAAACAGAAATATTACAATCACAATAGTTATAAACAATAAAACATTGCAATAGAACCATTTTCTCTTATTCTCATTATTGTCCTTCATGGTTACTGCTATCTGTTTGTTCCTCAGGGGAATTCAAGTTTTTATCTAACTTGAAATGTTTTACAATTTTACAATGCGTTAGGTGGACCCATGAAGACCTTTCTTTAATCCGAACTGCAGTTGGAGTTGCGATCAACACCTGGTAGGGGCCCTCCCATTTGGGGGATGCCCAGTTCTTGCGCTTTATGATTTTGACCCAGACCCAGTCGCCGGGTCTGATTTCCGTGATTTTGTCATCTCTTGAACCTGAAAAACAATCATTTGTTAAACAGCTGTTATTATTGGTCAGCATTTTCCTCATGTAATCTGCTATCTCCTCACCCCCCTCACGTTCCGCAGCCAACAAGTTTTGCCACTGCGGGACGTAATAAGGTCTCCCGTACAATAACTCAAATGGGGTGACTCCTTTTGAGGTGGGAGTTGTCCGCATGGAAAGGAGGGCTAGAGGTAGACAGGTAATCCAAGACTGATGTGTCTCGGCCATGAATTTTCTCAACTTGCCTTTTAGAATGCCGTTGGGGCGTTCCACCAACCCTGCTGACTGTGGGTGGTAGGCACAATGGTGTTTCAATTCAATTTGGAAAACTGTAGACAGTTTTTGAATGATGTGATTGACAAAATGCGTGCCGTTGTCAGAGTAGATGCGTGTAGGAAGTCCAAAGTGCGGGACGATGTGATTGACCAACATTTTAGCCACTGTTTGAGCATCCGGATGTGTCACCGGAAAAGCCTCAACCCACTTAGTAAATGCATCTACTATCACTAAAACAAACTTCTTTAGTTGTGCCGGGGTCAATTCGATGAAGTCCATACATATTGTATGAAATGGATAGGGGTGTTGGAAATGATGCCGGGCAACTCTGACCCTCCCGTGGTATTTAGCACATACTATGCAGGATAGACAAAAACGCTTTGCATATGCAATGAAACCCTTGGTCCAAAAGGTAAGGTGGATAATTCTAACCATAGCTGCAGGGCCCAGATGGGAAGGGCCATGCGACTAGTGCTGCATACCTAAAAGATTAGTAGGCAAAACATATTTATTATCTGGTCCCACATAGATTCCTTTGTTCTGTCTAACACCATACCTAGTCCAGCGTTGTTTTTCCTGTACTGTGCTAAGTTCCTGCAGGACTTGTAAGGTTTGTAAATCAAACTTATCTGTTGGTTGTAATTCTGTAGGTGTGGTTTCAAGTGAAAAGGTACTGGACATAGCTGCCTCTGTGGCTGCTTTGTCTGCTAGGGCATTACCAAGTGATACCGGGTCCTTAGCACGGGTATGAGCAGCACATTTACAGATGGCCAAACCCCGTGGCCGTTGGACGGCTTGTAGTAATTCAAGGATTAGTTCTTTGTGCATAATATCTTTTCCCGAGGTTGTAACCATCCCCCTATTTTTCCATTGCTGAGCAAACACATGTACCGTAGAGAAAGCATATTGACTATCCGTATAGATAGTGACATTCCTGTCCTCCGAAAGGAGACATAGTCATAATGTCCCAGGGGAATGTATCGGTTCGTCTTCCCAGAGGTGCACGGTCGGTCTGGCTTGTGTAACCCAGTTAAGTTTTTGAACCTGAACGCCTTTACCTGCCAACTGTTCTGGTGTCCATCCTACCCATTCAGTTATTTTCTTACCCACGAGGTACCATGACATTCCTTCACCCTCCATGACTGAAATATGTGTGGTTAATTCATTCTTATACAGCAGCTGCATATCCATTGTAAGGCTACATGTGACTGCAGAATTACCTAGTGTGTCCCAAAAAAGGCTATGCAATACTAGTTTGGTGACTTTAAAACTAAGAAATTTCTTTTCATATTCTAAATCAGGTCCGGCACATCTTCTGTAATACATTGTGCAATGTAATGGATCTGACACCTTCGGATTTTTTATTCCGTATTTGCTTAATGCCAAATTTGTAAGATCCGTCACTACACTCTGGGGCCTGTCTCTATCAAATCATTACTATACCAGTAATGTAGATCTCCCTGCCCCTCTAATAGCATTGCACTATTTGGTTCAATTCTCCTTGCCACCATCCCAGTGGAGGTTGGGACGGCTGCTATGCCGAACACTTGCATTAAATCTCTTCCTAGTAAATTTACTGGGCAGATTTTTGAAATTATTACTGAACCGTATGGTTTGGTTCGTCTCTGGGTCGGTAAACCACAGAGGTTTGGACAATGGCTCTTTGTAAATACGACCATTTGCTGCTTTTACAAGCACATATTCATCCGAAATAACATCGGATGATATGGCAGTACTTCTGACTAACGTTCGTGAAGCCCCTGAGTCACAAAGGAATTCTATGTCTCAGCCCTCAACTTGCAATGTGATCAATGGTTGGGATTCCAATTGCATAGTTGATGCTAGTGCTGTTAGATTTACCATTTGATATTCCTCACTTTCTGCCATTTCCTGTCCCCACCCATCGTCTTCACTTGTACCTACTTCGCCATTCTCACTTTCTTCTTCTTCCTCATACCCTCCATCTACGTCTTTCTGACCATCATATAGTCATGCGGTACCACCGGAAGCAGCCATCGGTTTCTCCAGTCCTCTGCAATGTCATCACGGGTCCACGGTCGGTAGACCAATATTGTAGGACCCTCACCTTCTGCGCCTGCTTGAGGATTTGCCACTTCTATCAGCGGGTATTCCTCTCCTTCCTGATCTACCGACTGTGGACCCGTGATGACATCCGAAAAGCGGTAGAGGGGATTCCCCATCCGAAAGTAGATATGCGTAAATTCCGTACAGACGTAGGGGGCATGAGAATGAGTTATAGATTAAACGCTGTAGAATTTGAACAAGTAATAAGGCAAATCCTAGGACCAGATTGGCACCTTATTTGCGGAAGTTGGGACCCCCTGCTACCAGTGCCCTTCTCTCCTAATACTTCCACTGCATAAGTCAAGAGTGTTGGCAGGCTCTCTCTGTAATATAATACTTTGCGTGGGGGGGCCACCCACCGAAGCCTGGTATTGTGGTGGGTCCTGGTCGGGGGGCACCTCGATAACCTGTGCAGGGTCTGGATACTGGATGGGAGGGGCTGAGGGATTCTGGTGACTACGACTGACTGTGGAAGTTTCATTATCTTCCTTTTGAACAAAGTACACATCTCTTTCACTTGAATTACCACACCCTTTTTTCAAATGTTGTTCCCTATGTCTCTTATTTGCTTCCTCCAGCCATTTCTGTGCCTGGGGAAACCCCACCTTCTTTTGATTCCTTGTCTTATTTCCTGCCTGTTTGCGCAGTAATCTTACTAGATTTTGACATTCTGACTTATTTAAACATCCACTAAACCCATGGTCTTTTTTCCATTTATCTAAATATTTTACGTTCTTTGGGTGTAAATCAAACATAAACTTTTCATCTTCAGTTTTGTCGTCACCTTTGACGCAACTGGTTCCTGTTCCCATTTCTCTTACGAGAAACTACTCCTGTTCCTGAGATCTCTTGTATATGGAATCTATTCACATATACTCCTTATATTTGAGAAAATTAAATTTCTCCCTTGACTAGTCCCTTAAAATTTAGACAAAAATTCCAATCAGAAACAAAAAAAATAACGTTTTGCTTACCTTTGTGATTCCTCCGCCCTGTTTCACTGCCACCTCACGGATTGAATCTGGAAAGAGTGACTGGCCTCTAATTTCGACCTGTTTCAGTCGGAGGTCTTTCGTTTGAGGAGAGCCTGATCTCTCTCCACCTGCGCAGGTTTTCAGCCTCTCTTTGTTCGATTTGCGCCGTGTAGGGGCCGCCTCAACGTTGGGCGCCAGTTATGTCGAAAGATTTTACTCTTCTAACATATTCTGGAAGAATCACACCAAGTTCTTGTAAGCAAGTAAAACAGCTTTATTTTACATGCATGGAGACCTGCTACATGATAGTAGTATGCCAGCAGTCTGGCTACTTGTACTTTGAGTTCTGCTTTTATAGACCCTTCTGCACGTACACACACGTAGCACACAGAACATTCATCAGAAGTGATAGTTTGATTACTTGTTTTTACCAGCTAGTACCACAGTTATTCTTGCAACATTAACTTTCTTATCAGCAGTTTAAGATTAACTTCTGCATTCCTCAGTGATCAACATTTTCCAGAACATTTCAGTTTGCACGCAGTGAACATTTTTCTGCTTAACCCTTTATATACAGAATACAAAATATGTTGAACTTCAGTATTTTTCCACACAGATATAAAAGACATTCAAAATGGTGGAAACAGATTACTTGATTGATTGATTTACCAGGATTTGCACTCAGCAAGCAGTATGTCAACAGCTAGAGTGGTTAGGTTTAGTTACCAGATATTAAGATTGGGACACTCTGGGGGAGAAACACTGTAAACTCTTTTTGTTGCAGTTGCAAATTTCTTAGTTCTCTTAATTTTAGGAAGGGGTGATTGGATCAATATACTGGTTACTGAACTTGTAGACAACAATTTAATGCAATGCAGACAGAAGAGAATTTGGTTGCCCCTTTGTAATGGATTTAGAAAACTGTTTACTCCAGCTCAGAACTTTTTGCTAGTTTTGTTATTGGATTGCTGTAAAAAATGTTTTCTTGCCTAGGGACACAAGAGTCTCAGCCAAGTTTCAAAGATTATGACAGTGTTGCTGGCTATTGCTTGATTTCTCTCTCTGCCATTTTTCCAGGTTTACAAGCTTTATTTCCATTATGCGTTAAATGTTGAGGTAGGGTTACATTTATTTTTCTTTTTGCACTAACCCCGTGCTTAGGAGTGTTGAATTAAAGTTTACTGCTTTGTCTAATGGAATATATTTTATAGGGCTACAGTTAAATTTTCTCAGCACTAGCAAAACAATGCAAGTGTCCCAAGTATTTTTGTCCATTCTGGCAAGTCACCAGTTTATGCATGTGGGGTAATTATCACAGATTGTGTTCAGCAGTATGCCAATGTTTAATATTTTTTAGGGACAGAGCTTACTATCCAATCTAAAGCACTTTCTTTGATAGAGGGTGCATTGATTTGCATAAGTCTGTCTTTGGTGTAGGTGTTGTGGAATCACCTTTAGAGCAGTTTTGAAATCACCTATAGCAATGACTTCATGTCTGACTATTGAGAATATGTCCCCAACTACAAATACATATTACTGTTTAACAGAATGTGTAGTACAATATGTGAGAGAGCTTTGGGTTACTTTATTTTTAAACACCTTTATTAAATTATCACAGGCACGTGTACATTACCAGAAAAAGGAAAGAAACCATATTAACATTTTGTATACATTACATGTACGTTTTCTCTCGTTTTAGCAACTACTATTCACTATATTACATAAATTGCACAAACACCACTCCTCCTCGTGACCGTTATTATGCATGTATTGTTCCCACAAATTCCATATCCATCAATACAATTTACTCCTTTCCTTTTATACATATCCCACCTCTCTTTTTTATCTCCTTTAAAATATTCAGTACTTCAATTACAACATTCAGTACTTCAGTTACAATTTGTTCAAATTTTGATTTTCATTTTCCAAAAACTATTTTTTTGTTAAGCAATAGCATTAAACTTATTAAGGCCTTACTATCGATAGAAATTTCCTGTGTCCCAGCTCAAAACAATAGGTTTATAGGCAAGTATGAGGCTAGCTGCCCTTGCAAACCATTTTAAGCCTAGCTAATTTCCTTTTTGTGCTTGAATTAACCTACTCTGGTATTAGATTGGCCTTACCTATCCTATGGTCAATAATTATATATTACCCCTAGTGAGAATAAATGGGATCATGCAATAGAAAACTTGAGAGAACCCATGCATGGTATAAAGCATTTAGGAGTTCTCTGTCCATTAGTAGTACAGGGGCAGTCCTGGGGTAAATTTTCTGTTTACCATCCACAGATCCAAGCTGCTCTTGAACATGGACAGGGAGGATTGTTGTTTTACGGAGAATCTGTTCCAGAGCAGCAATATTCTCGGGAGATAAACCTGTCCCTCCAAACATTCTGCTGATGCTGTAGAAGAGGTTTAGATCCCTAGCCCATGTATTCCTAATGCAATTTGACTTGCTGTTGTGAAGTAAATCCATCATTATTGGGTCTGAGTATGCCTTGTATGTCAGACACAGGTTACCTCTTAACAGTCTGTAGGATACACAGTATAGTAACTGGGCTCTCAGTAGGTCCATGTAAGACATATATCTTAGGCCTTGTATCCTTTCAGAAAAGTATCTCTGTGGGGATTACAGCTGTTACATGTGTCCAGACAAATCCATACCAAGGGGGGCATTATACTCAATGACTGGCCTAATGACTGCTGAGTAAAGGGGGACAATAACATCCCTATATTTAAACACAATCCTTTTGTTTATAAGCCATACAATACGGAAGGACTTTCTTACAACAATGGACATATACTGGCTGAAAGTTACGTCACTCTTCATACAAATTCCCAAACCTCAAACAACTGGGTCAACACTTAGGGGCATTTCGTCAACATGGTAGTTCCCTTGTGTAGAGGCATTTAGTTTCAGTCAATGATTTTGGCATCAGTTATTTATATGGGTCAAACCTTACTGTAGGATGGTCAAGTCATTTGGGGATTCAATGACTGCTCTTAGCTTGTAGTCATCTACAGACTTAATTCAGCCAGAGCCCCTTACAAATAGCTTTTACTTCAGAGAAGTAGATGGCAAAACAAGACAGTTCCCAGTGCAGAACCATGGAGGACTCCAGTGGTGACTGGTCACTTTGTAGAGCTATATTCCCCTATTTTGATATCCTGTGTCTTATCTGTGAGCCATTTGACAATCCAGTGGGGTGACAAAGGGGTTTATTCCCAGATGATTTCATTTTTCTACTATGCCTGAAGGAGGTGCCATAGGCCATCCATTGCTTTGTTGACCTTTTCAAAAATGTCCACCAGTTCAGATAAGCATAATCTGCCCTTGACTAATCCAAACTGAGAATGGTCCAGTGTCTGGAGGCTCCCCTATATCCTTATTGATTAGTTCCATGATAAAAGTCTTTCCATGGCTTTGCACATAAGGCCAGACAGACTTATGGGCCTGTAATTCCCTAGGTCTGTGGAAGGTCCTTAAATGAGACAGGTTAAATTTGAGCATAAAAAGGGAGACTCATTAGTCTTAAAATGGCCCACAAAGGCAGATAGCCTAGCACTTACTTTGACATATATAAAGCTATACAAGTAATAGTGGGGAAGGCAGAATGGGGCCAAGATGGAATGAAATCCAGACCTACTGTCAGGTGTAGTGTTTCATAAAAAGCTAAGTTCCACCAAGTAATGACTGACTTGTTGTTTAATCTTAATCAAATATTAAACAATATAATCAGAATTCAAGAAAGTTTCTTTTAAAATATAATTAAATGGGCACTTTGCTTTAATAAAATTGGAAACTACAGGGACTTGTAAGCCTATGACTGGAACTTGAGCATCAAGGTACTGTGGGTCTTAGCTATAATATTCACCTATCATTTAGCTACAGTGTTTTTACTCAAGACTACATGCTTATTGCAGAGCTACATGGAAAAACAAGTATGCATTGCACGCTTGTATTTGTACCTGTACAAAGATTTTCTTACTAGATTATGCTGCTTTGTCCTTCAAGATATTAAATGATATAGCTTTATTTGGGGCAGAAGTCCAAGCCAGTGAGAGAACTTTGCAGTGTAGGAGCACTGTTGGTTATTTTTAATTTATTCTGCTCTGTCTGTGTTTCAGGTGTTTGACTGTTAAACTGGTGGCTGGAGTCCAATCCAGTGGAAAATATTTGGAGTTTAGGAGTACTGCTAGTTATTTTAATTTCCAGGGAATGGCAGAGGAATAGGACAAAGTCTAGGAAAGGTGCCTCAGTAGCACCCCAGATGAAACATTTTTCAGTATTCATTCAAAATGTGGCCAATTTTCAAAGTTTTAAAACTGAACTTTTCACAAAATAAACTTTACATCCTCTTAGTAACAAACATAAGGATTAACTTGCGGAACTTATTCCTGTAAAATCATCTGCACACACACACACACACACACACACACACACACACACACACACACACACACACACACACACACAGTAACTGGTTAACTAATATGCAACACAAAGTCATAAGTAGTTTCAAAAGGTAGGCCCAAAACAGAAAATGAAGCACCAAACTAGCAACATTACAGACTGTTGCATTCTAATCACACCATTCCCTTTTACTCAAGAAATATCTGATCAGCGATTGTACAAAAAATGGGCAAATTTGAAAATAATACAAATGAGAAAGAGCCACAGCATGCCTTAAGACCCAGACACAAACAGATGAAAACACAAAAAATAATGCTACACAAGAGAAAAAACAACAAAATAACAAAGGGAATTTAAATGAGTGCACATTAATGGCAGTGCTGATGCAGGTAGGAGTGAACATCAACACCAGTGCTAACAAGTGTCAAGTCTCTTCTCAATCCAGAAGAAAATTTCAGAAAATAGCATGCATTTGTTGATAACTACAGACATAAAAATAACCATCTCTTTGCTTACCTTTGCAAGACGGGTTAGTAAATCCAGTACCTCTTCCTGCATGGGAACCTTTGGAAAATTAAACCATTCCAGAAGATGACGGTAAAGTATCTTTTCTTGCACAAGGTCATAGGTAGAAATCAAACCATGATCTAATTTACTTATGAGGTTTTTTAGAGCTCGTATTCGGATCTCTTCCAGATGATGGCCTGAAATAACAGCAGACATAATAGCCAAAAATAAATATTAAAACAGGTGTACTCTAAAGAACAGGAGGCATAACTTAGCACAGAATTTACTGGAAATAGATTCAAAACATTGCAACCAACTTACAGTGGAACATCTTATCACATTTTTAACAGCAGCCTATTCTCCAACCTACTGGGTAAACTGCAGATTCTGCTAATCCAACAGTGGTTCTTTTTCTCACCAGTCTCACAGCAACTGGTCCCTCTTACACCTATACCAAGCATTTTTAAATTCTGTTACAATTTTTGAGCATACAACCACTTTGAAAAGGCTGTTCAAGTCATTATCCACACTCAGTGAAATACCCTTTATTGCCATAAGATAAAACTATGCCTCATAATCAGTATTAGATGAATTCTTCACATGGGGCAATCTATTCTGTTTACTGGTTATGCATTAGTTAAACCAGATGCTCAGTTCTGATGGACTACAGTAATTTACAAAGCAACAACATAACAGTATTCACAGTTCTTACAACACAAACCCAGATAACATCAGCTAAATCTCTTAACAGTCAAATAACCCTCAGTCTTCAGCACCTCAAAAAACAAACCAAAACTCTTCTATCCTTAAGCAGAGCTTAGGTTAGATAAACAGACTAGTTTTCTGTTGAAAGTCCTTTGGAACCTTGCTATCAAAGTACAATTTATTCTTATATTAGCATCTATATAGACTCATTAGTGATTACTAGGTCAACAGCCCTAGGAGGCCTTTCTAAGGCTAGCCATGTTTTCTCATTTGTAAATGACAGAATAGATTATCCAAGGACAGACAGTTGTGTTTAGGTGGCAGAGAATATAAACACCGCCTTCTGTCCAATAGAGGATATGTGCTAATCCAGGATTAAATTTTGGATTACCCATCCATTGGTCTACGTTATAGTTGAATAGGGTGAGAGATGAACTCTGCTTCACGTGGATGGGAAGCCTGCTCCAGAGTAGGGGTAGTCTGTGAGACACATACATGTCCCTCCAACATGTTCTATTTATATTGAAAACAAGGTTTTAAGTCTTTGGATCAGGTATTTCAAATGCTATTTGTTTGATCTTGGTGACGTGCAGCAAGTCCCCTAGTACTGAATCAGATAGTGCCTTGTAAGCCAGGCAGAGATAGTTTACTATAGAGAGATTGAGTATAAAGATAAGACTTTGAGGCAGTCTGCATATTCCATATGGTTTATGCCTTATATTCTTTTTGTAAGGGACATCTGTGGGTGTTCCAGTTGTTGCCTATGCCTAATAAAGTACATCCCAAAGGGAGCATTGCACTCAGTGATTGGTCTAATGAGAGTTGAGTACAAGGGAATAATCTTTGGACAAGGATATGATACCATTGCTAACAAGTTGTGCAATATAGAAGGATTTCTCATGTGGACACGTGGTGGTCCAAGACCAAATCACTGTCCACGTACTTTCCCAAGTCACTAACCACTGGGTTTTCCCCTAGGGGTGTGCTTTCTATGTCATAATCCCCAAGGGTAGCCAACTTTCCAAAGGATACTATTACACATTTTTTGGGATTCAGTCTTAGACCATGGCTCTTGCACCAATTAGTTTGCAACAAGCTCTGTTGATATTAGGATCTTTGGGGATTCTATGCTCACGCCAAGCTTGCAGTCATCCACAAACCTGATCAACCAGAAGGGCTTTAATGTTAGCTTTGACTTCCAAAAAGTAGATGCCAAAAAGGAACAGACCCATTACTGAGCTCTGCAGGACTCTCTTCCTGACTGGTCTTTTTATGGAGGTGGAGTCCCTTACACTGACTTAATTTGTCCAATCTGTGAACAAGTTGGTGATAAATAAATCTAATGGGTAATATAGGGGCTTACTCATAGTTTTGCAAGTTTATTGACAATGCCCATATGAGGAATAGTGTTGAATGCCTTGGTCAGGTCAAAATAGGCAGTGTGAAACATTTTACCCTCATCCATAGCTTTGGTGACTTTCTTAAAGAAGTCCATCAGGTTGAACAGGCAAAATCTGCCTTTGGCAAATTCAAACTGAGCTAGATCCAGTGTCTGAAAATGAATTTCCTAGGTCTTTCCGTGGTATTACATATGAGACTAGTTAGTCTTATAGGTTTGCAATTACTCCATTCAGGAGATGGTCCTCCCTTGTAAAGAGGAAGAACTGTTGCATTCCCTCATTTGCTTAACACAAAGCTTGTTTGGAGGCTAGCTAAAGTTGAACAATGATCTTAGATGGCTCGACAGGTCATATTTCATGCTATTCAAGAAGCAACCTGGGATATTAACAGGGCCCCTAGATGCAGTATTTTTTTGCTTTGGAGAGTGCACTGAGGACCTGCTTGCTAGTGATTCCTAGGGAATTGAAGTCAGTGGTATCTCTTGGGAGCTGTCACGGGGGACAACAGAATAAGTATTTCAAGGCTGGTAACACAAAGAAATGAAAGTTACAAGCCATAATAATAGACATGCATTGTTAAGTTTAGTTTTTGTTGCCCGAAAGCTACAACTGGCAGGTCTTATCCCAGCATCTAAAGCTTTCATGGGCTAGCTTAGCCCATCCCCTTTACTGACACCACTGAGCACTTCAGAACTCATTTACAGATCTATGCCAGCCAGCAAAAGGCAAAGGGTAACACTAAGCCTCCTATCAAAATGAAGATGCCAGTGAGGCCCAACACAGGGGGAAAAGATAGGGTGATGAAGAAAATTAAACTGCCAGTGCAGGTTTATCCTAAATGTAAGCATGTAATTTTATATGTGATGTTAGAAGCTACATCTTCAAGAACAGGACAGTGTCTCCTGTCCCTTTACCGATTTCTCATGTCAGGATTCCCTGACTTAACACTGACCCAAAAGGAAGACCTAGACCTACAGATCACATTACAGCTTCTCATGAAAGTATTTAGAAATGCTCACTTGGCACCCACACAAATGTCACACACTGAAACATTTTTAAAGAAGCCCTAAATGCCCCAGTAAAATAAGCATTTGTTGTTTTTGGCAAGGACTTGTCACAGTTTTTATGATAAAACTTAATGCAACAGCCAAACAGGGTTGGCCTCAGCACCTTTGAACCAGTTTTTTTTTTTAATGAAAAAGGAAAATGAACAGTTGTGAAACTTTACTTGAACAGAAAGTAGTACATAGGGAAAGTCCAACATACTTACATTTGTCCATTAAACATAGCAGGTACTCTTCATGACTGGCGTAATTATAGAAAAAAAAATTGAAGTTCAACTGAGTGACTGATATTAGGCTCCACTGCAACTTTTGGCATGAAGGTGGGGTTCACATCCTCACAGACACTCTGTGGAAAATCAGATAGATATACACAAGGCTTGAAGCTCAGCAATCCTTCTAGTTGAGGTAACAGCAACTAAAAAGGGGGCATTCCATGTCAGATATTTCAATTCTGCAGAAGTAGATTCAAAGGGGGGCAAAGTAAGCATCTCCAAAACAAAGTACAGTTCCCAAACTGGAACCAGACACATAACAAAGGAATAAGGTAGAAAGATGCCAAACAAAAAGGTTTTACAGACCAAGTAAAGTGAGACAACGAGAGAGAAAGGGTGACACAGAGGAGGGTGGGAAAAGAACTTGCAACCTGATGAAAGTCTGAAATGGTACAAACTCTGGTGGTATAAAAGAACAAAGCCCTGATTATGGTCCAGGCAACCTAACTTCACTTAATGTCATAGGCATTTCATGGAATTGGTAGGGAAGAATGGGCATGTCCATCCCACGGCGGAGGCAAGGGTGGAAGCAGGACACATTGCCATAACCCCTTGGAGGAGAGGTGGTGTTGTGGTGTGCATCAGGGAGGGGGTTATCAGCTCACCAAGCCACAGCCTCATCACAGTCTTCATCAGCAAGTAAAGATGCCGTTAGTTCCTGTGATTACATAGTTAGCTCACTGCCTCACTTAGTGGGTAGTGCCATGTCATACAAATCGCCCTCATAGCCAAGATGATGGTGAGACCCCAAATAGTTCTCATGGCTGCCTTTATGATGGACCTGCCAGATGGCTCTTGTAGCCATACTGGAATAAAACCTTACCATGGCCAAACAAATGAGTAGAGCCTAATAGTGGTGTGACTTGATGGTTGTCAGGCATGGGGCAAAACTAACTAGAAATAAAAAGTTTGATATACCATGACAAAATAAAAGTTAAGACCTGAACCAAAAATCTGATAAATACTCCAGAATTCTTGACATAGGAGCTGTAAAGGGATACGGACCCCTATCAGTACCACACAAGCAAAAGCAAGTCCATTCTCTTTGATATGTTTTCTTTGTGCTAGGTTTCTGGGCAGATGCAAATATATGGACCACCCTATCAAGGTAAAAAATGCCCCCTAGCTATCACTGGAACTGGGGCAGCCAAGCAGTCAACCTAAGGGAGTGGAAGTCCAGATACTTCTTGTCAAATGGGTGAGGCAGAGGCTCATGGGTTGCTTCAGGTGGACAGGCATGTACAACAGACGAGGCCCAAAGCACAGGGAACCACACCTGTCAGGACAAAAAGTGGATATTAATGTGATTTTGACCTTTCAAGACTAACATTCTCCAGGACCATGGGGGAAAAAAGAGGAATGGGTAAAAGTGTAAAGTCATCCCAGGGCCACTTCTGAATGAGTGCATCTGTATACAGTCCTCCCAAGGGAAGAATATGGGAAAAGAATTTACTGCATTTGAAGTCTGTCAGGGATGCAGAAAGATCACAGCAAAGCTTTCACCCAGCAACACAACATGTTATCAGCTACCAACTGACTTGAGAGACCACTAAGGGGGCAGCAGAAGATAGCAACACTGTACACAAAAGAAATGCACTGACCCGGGATGTGTGAGGCAACAAAAAAAGAAAATGAAGCCAAAGGCCCATTCTCATATTCTGATGGCCTTCCAAGAAATAAGACAGGAAATGGGATCCCCCCTAGATTGTTAATGTACAAAACCACTGTTACATTAGTGGAATGGGTGGCAAGCACACAAGATGAAAAGGAGTCCTGAAACACCTATGAGATGAGAAGGATGGTCCTCACTTCCAAAATATTAATGTGCAGGTTAAAACAGCCCTGTCCAAGGCCAGGAATACAGCTTCTATGGGACCTGACAATATCCATGGCTGTGTTCTACATGAACTAGAGAGTGAATTGGCACCTCACCTGTGTGCCCTGTGTAATCACAGCCTCACTTCACGCTTTGTCCCAACTGAATGGAGCAGTGCTACAGTCATCCCTCTCCACAAAGGAGGAACGACTACAGACCCTGGGAACTATCGCCCCATTAGCCTGAAGAATCTGATATGCAGAGCTATGGAACACATCATCATGGACCTAATAAACAAGGATGCAGGGAATCTCCAAACTCTGGATCCCATATAGTTTGGTATTGTGAAGGACAGATCATGCCTACTCAACTTGGTCGACTTCTCGGAGTCTGTCACTAGAGCCGTGGATGAGGCAAGGTGGTTCAGACAGCCTACCTTGATCTGCCCAGGGCCTTTGATACCATTCCCCACTCAGGAATCATAGATAAATTCACTAAGCTAGGCGTCAATCCCCATATCACTAGGTGGGTTGCAAACTGGCTCACAGATCGAAACCACAGTGTGAAAGTAACCGACTCTGAGTCAGACTGCCAACTAGTCACGAGTGAGTCCCACAGGGTTCAGTCCTGGGTCCTCTCCTGTTTGGCATCTACTTCCCTGAAGTCCAGGCCAACACAAAGGGACTCTGGCTGACAAAGTTTGCAGACAATTGCAAGTTGGGAGCTATTATTAACTGCCTAAGTGATGTTGACATCCTACAGAATGGCCTCACTGAGACCGACTGCCTGGTGTCAGAACCATGGCCTTAAGCTCAATGACAAAAAATGCTGTCATCTCCTTTGGGAAAAAACAAGTTCCCATAAATTACCACACTGATGGTAGTCCACCAAACACAGAAGGCATTGTAAGAGATCGGAAAACACAGGTTGACAGCAACCTCTCTTCTGATCACCACATTGCAACTGTGGTCAGAAAGTCCTTCTAGGTGGCACATCTCATTACTAAGGGTTTTGCATCCAGGAAGAAAGAGGTCATTGTCTCCCTCTACTCTTCCCTCATTAGGCCAATCATCGAGTACAATGTCCCATTTGGCATGCACCTCACTAGACACCTGAAACAACTGAAGAGGCCGCAAAAGTACCTCACAAAGAGGATCCTAGACCTTAAACACTTGTCCTATATGAACAGACTCAAAAAACTCCAACTATTCTCTGTCTCATATCGCCTACTTAGAGGCGATCTCTGCTTGACTTACAAAGCCATGTCTGACCCAGCTCTGTTAGAAATGCTACATCTAAAGAAATCCCAATCCTCCGCACCACATGCTCCAGAGACCTCAACTTCATTACCACAATCAACAGAACGTACTGGAGGGACAAGTTTATAACCCAGAGATTGTCCATGCTATAGAATAGACTTCCCACACATGTCAAGCAGAGCCCCTCGCTGACCCTCTTCAAGAGAAACCTTGATGAGTGGATGGGAAATAGAAAATTCACCCCGGGTATAACTCCAGAGGCTCTACTCGACTGAGGCACTGGGAACTAAGGTCGGGTGGCACGATGCCAGGGTAATCCTATGGCTAGGCTTGTAATTGCCCCAGGGCCATCAGCCTAGTACACACCTAAGAACCTATGACCCTATGAAACAAAGTGGCATTGTGGGTCAAATGTATGCCTTGGACTATTTGCTCCGGATAATATCACCCTCCCACCCCCATCCCACCACACACACACAGATGCAGGAGCACTGGCATTCTGTGATTACCATCACCAGGGAAATAGGTCTTGAAAGTTTGTCCAGAGAGAAGACGGACTCATGAATCTACCACAAGGTGTGATCCTTGCATTTCCAGGATATTTTTATAGGAGCTTCTAATGCAGCTATAAGCTGATATCAGCTTATAGCTCCATTAGAAGCTCCTATGTTAACGCAGAATCTTGCAGCTAAAAAAAAGAAAAATAACAGCATAAAGAACCACAAAAAACCTAATGTCGTGAGCACCCAGTGCTTGAAAACGGACAGCTGTTGGGAATAAGTTGCTCTGGCTTACCTGAAAAACTGTAGATCTGACAAACTGCATCTTGTCTGGAAAAATAAACTCTTATTATAAGCCTAGCCATGCAACCCAAATTGCATCCCTGGTAACATATGCGTCTTAATGGGGGGGTCGTTTGTTAGGAGGAGAAGGTTAGTTAGGAGGTTGCTAAAAAGTTATGTGGGAGAGATATAGAAGTTGGGGAACGTTTACAGTTGGCTTCTGTGTATACGAGACATGAGGGACAACTCGGGGATGAATTTGTGATTTCCCATCCAATGATCAGGGTTAAGTTTGAATAGGGATGGGATGGACTCTGCTTCACATAGAAGGGAAGCCTATTCCAGAGTATGGGAATCCTCAGAGTCACATTATCTGTCTCGTCAGCATGTTCCATTTATGTCACAAGCAAATTTCAAATCCTTGGATCTAGTGTCTCTGGCGCAGCTCATTTTGTAGACGTGCATAACCTTCATCAGGGGTGGATCTAAGGATGCTTTATACTCCAAGCTCAGATAGATTCTCAACAACCTTTAAGAGAACTGATTATAGAAACAAGGCTCAAAGGTGATCTGTACAGGAGTGTGCGTTAATACTCTGCATTCTCTTCGTCTGATAAGGAACTTGTAAAATTGTACTATAACTTCTTTGGCCCTGGAAGCCATACCTTTACTTAAAAGTAGGGCAACATAGAATGACTAATATGTAATTAAAGGCCAGATTACTGTCTACACAGGTTCCCAGATCTCTAACTAATGGGTCGATTTTAGGGGTGTCTTTATCAATGGAGTAATCTGCCTGTGTAGACGTTTCCCAAAAGGCTCTATAATGCACTTTTTTTTTTTTTTTTGCACTGAGTTAATCTGCAGCTTTGCCACCAGTCATTTCTAAATATACCCATAGAGTCTGTGCAGGTCTTGTAGTCTTCTTAGCAGTGCGCTTGCTTGTATCTGTGAGTTTCTTATCGTACATTGTAATTGTGATATGTATTGTAGGTTTATTATGTATTAGCTTTATAATACGATTACCAGCAACATTGATGCTACAATTTTTTTTAATTGACTACTAATTTTTCAACTGTCTTTAATTATTATTACATGACAGAGCTGTTTGTGTCATTAGCTGGCAGTTGTCAATATTTCTGTTATTTACAGCCATTTTGACCTGAATGATGCAGTATGTTCCGATAACTGTATGTGAAATATGGTCAGTGATGTATGTAGCTATTTAGCATATATGCTGCAGCTGCTTGAACATCTCTGCATTTGATCCCAGTTTAACATACTGTAGTGTGTGATTCTACAACTGCAAGGTGTATGTTGTTTTTCACAGAATGTTGCTGCTGTTTGTGGTTGGACATTAGTAGTTTTTAGTCTATTGTTTTATTCCTATACAGTTCCAGATGTAACTTTGATTGTGTTGTTATAAATTAGTGCCTTATTGTTATCTGACTTTATGCTTTATATTACCTACATCTATTAATTAAATTTTTTCTTGTTTTAAGGTTGTTATATTAGTTCCCTTTCTCTAATGTTTATAATTCTCTTTCTTTACAATTGTCTGCTCTCAAGGCATTGGGCTGTTTTTTCCTTCAACTGATTTGGTATGCTACTTCACAAGGTAGTGGCAAAGAGTCCCAGACCCTCAGCACCAAATATATTTTATAATTTACGCAGTGTACATCTAATTAGAGCCTCTAATCAATTATCTTTTTTACAGTTTTTAAATATATTAGTGTAATGCTAAATTAGTGGCATCCGCACTGCATAGGAGTACCGTAACTATTATCCCACAACCTATGCTCTTCGGTCACTGTAATATTTGGTACAGGTGATCAGACCCTTTACAAAGCTTGATAACAATACTAGTGTAGTATAAAATAACTATTTTAATGGGCTCATTTTTCTGTATAGTTATCTAGCTTGGTGATTTGTTTCTGACAGAAAAACTACTAATTAATTACTTACTGATCTGACTCGTGCTTGTGGTTCTACCCGCTCCTCTCGGGCTCACTCGTGCTTGTGGTTCTACCTGCTCCGCTCTGGATCACTCTGCTCCCCTACCCCCATTCCCACTCACCCCACTTTAATTTCCTTAATACCTAAGTAGACCACACCCCTGATCTTTTCTCCAATCAGTTCCCTCCTACCTCATCAGTCCCCACCCCTCCCATTACTATAGTCCTACAGTCATTTTTCCCATCTAGCACCACCTAGGGACAACCTATTCCCATTACTACTCTTACTTTTACACCCCTCATTTTTTCTTCCTCTGTTCTGCTAATTTCTTCTCTCAGAATTAAATTCTGCCACTCCTTACACTACTACTCTCTGCTAATATACTTTCTCTTTCTAGCTTACTTTTCTACTGACCTCCATGGCTATACTATCAAATGCTACCCCTCCCCAACACTCGCATGCACCTCTCCTCATCTTCCATGCAAACCTTATCAATATATCATATTAATTTTAACATTAAATACAATGCTATTCTCTTCCCTTTAAGATAGCTACAACACACCAACCCTAGGTTGTCCTACTACAGGTATACCCAACTAATAACAAAACTAAAAAAACATAATATTGTACTCTAACATGGATAGGACTCCAGTCAGATATCCATCTCAACCCTGGCCCCAACTGTAACTCACATCCATATGAACAATTATCCTCTGTCCCCTGTTCCTCTACATCAAGCCAAAATTTCACTGTCCCTAATACATCCACCTGATTACCTATTACTTGGAACTCTAATCATATTATAACAAATTTCAATATCAGAAGCTTTGTTAACAAAATCCCTAAATTCCATGCTACCTTGGCCAAATACTCTCCAGACACTGCAGTCATAACTGAAACCTGGTTAAAGCCCCACATCAAGAATTCTGAAATAATGACTAATGGTTATAATATTATAAGACAGGACAGGCTAAATAAATGTGATGGAGGAGTAGCAATTATGTTTAAAGACTCTCTTAATCTTGATAAATTAAATTGTTCCCCTCCAGACATTCCAAATGCTGAAATTCTAATTACTCGCCTACATGTTAATCCTCACAAAGCCATTAATATTATTGCCATCTATCTACCAAGCAGGAAATAACCTTCATAGCATTGAATCCCTCCTGTCCTGGTCATCTTTTTCTCTAACCCAAGAAACCATCATCCTAGGTGACTTTAACCTTGACTGGTTCTCCTGCTCCTCCAATTCTCCTACCAAATTCATAAACCTATACAACTTCAACCCAAACTATAACCTATTCCACCCGCACCGACAAACACTCAAATAAAAAATCACTACTTGACTGGATCTTAATCAACAAACCAAATCTGGGGTACCTGGCAGGCGGTCAACCAGTCATACTAAGTGACCATGCCCCTACATTTCTAGTTAGGAAAAGAATACATATCCAAATCTGTATCAATTTCAAATACACCTGTAGCAAAAATAATTTCTCCCCTGGCACCTTCAATATACTACTACAACACTGTGATCGGTCCCCATTAAAAAGCCTGCAACTAGACCTTGCTATAGAATACTTCAACAACAAATTCTTTGAAATATTAAATATCCTTGCCCCCTCTAGGAAACTTTGACAAAAATCCAAACAACTCCCATGGCTATCTAATGAAACTAAACCACTAATGAAACAAAGAGATAGAGTCTGGTCAATATACTGTACAACCCACAACAAAAGTGATCTCACCCTTTATCAGCAACTTAGAAACTAAGCTAAGAAAAGAGTCAATGATAAAAAAATAACTTTCTTACCTGCAACCAAGAATATCAGCACAACCCGCAAATGTTCTGGCATAACATCAACTACCTCCTTAAACCTGGTTAAACTTCCACCCCTGCTCCCCTCACTACTAATACCATTGACCCCTTAGCCTCACAGTTCAACTCTCACTTCATCTGCTCTATCACTTCTCTCTTAGACAGCAAAATTATCCTACCACTCAATGTCTCCTTCCCAAACTCTGATGAAACTAACTGTTTCTCCTTTACACCTATTCAAACCACCTATATGTAAACTAAAACCCTGTTGTCTGGCTGCTGACCAACTTCCCAACAAGTACCTAAAACTAGCTGCTCCATCCATTGCTTATCCCATATCCATACTAATAAAGTGCTCTTAGAACACTATGTACCCAAACTATGGAAATTTCTCATATCATACCACTGCATAAGGGTGCCCATTTAGAGATATTACAAACTACTGACCCACTGCCATACTCTCTCCCCTAGCCAAAATCCTTGAGAAATGTACTCACCAACAACTCACAAATCACCTCACTACCAACAACCTAGTGTCCGGCTCTCAGCACGGTTTCAGACCTAAACAAAGTACAAACACAGCCCTCATAACCTTTATGGATACCATTCACCACCTCAAAAATGAAGGACAGATAGTCACAGCTGTTTTCCTAGACATGTCAAAAGCTTTTGACACAGTATTACACCAACTACTGCTCAACAAACTTGCCACTTTTAATCTCATTACCTCACCCTTAACATGGTTCCACAGTTATTTATCTAACCATCAACAGGCAACTAAATGGGCAAACAACCTATCCCCACTATTACCGGCCAACACAGGGGTACCCATCAAGGCTTCATACTTGGGCCTTTCCTCTTTGTAATATTTACCAATAACATTAATACTGCCACCCTACATGCCACCATCATCCAATATGCTGATGATTCCTCTCTTATCTGCTCAGCCCACTCCCCTCAAGAACTTCAACACAAAATGCAAACATCTTTCCAGGACATTGAAAATTACCTCACCAGCCATCAACTTATCCTCAACCCAAATAAGACCAGGCTCATTATCTTCTCTAACAAATAATCCAAACTCAGCACAGCACCCCTCTCCATACACTATTCCAATGGTACAATAATCAAACCCACTACTCAGACCAAGATGCTTGGACTTACCATAGACGATACACTAAAATTTGATAAACATATCTGCCTTACAATCAAAAAAGTCCACTCCAAACTTGGCACTCTCTACAGGGTTAAACCGTACCTTTCACAGCAAGTTAGACTTGCCACTGCTAGATCTGACTTGCTAACCATCCTCCTCTACTGCTCTCACATTTTAACCAACCTATCCAAAGCTGACCTTAATAAACTAGACTCCTGATATAACAAAATAGCTAAGTTTGCTACCAATCAACCTCATCTATCACATCACTGTAAAGCTCTCCGACAACTAAACTGGCTGGGACTTCCCAATCTGTTAGCGCTAAAGTGACTTTCACTTGTCCGTAAAATCATATACAACCCCACTAACTGCCCAGCTCTTTCAAACCTGGTACAGCCTAAACACCAACTGTAGACTCCTTAGGTCATCCAACAAAAAAATAATGCTAAAAGTGACCCATTCTCACAACTATCATGGGAACTCTATCTACTCCTATAAAATAGCCAAGTACTGGAATAATCTTCCTCATCACATACTAAAAAATCCTAAACTATCCTCATTTAAAACTACTCTGAAATATTATCTAAATACTAACTGGCTTTGCCCCTGTATTGCTCCTGGCTAGTTTTTCTTTCTAGTGCTACTTATCTCTTGCATGTAATTCCTGTTTATTTCTCATCTCTTACATGACTTGCATACTATCTCCTTGAATGTACACCTTCATTACTTCATACATTTTTTACATAACTTATAATGCATACTATATAAAGGTTTGCTATTACTTTGTATTCCTTGTTGATCCTGTTACATGTTTTTGTTATATTTGTTTTTACCTAATTGTACTTAACTAATTTGTACTGTTCTGGAGCTCTTCTCCCCGGGTCTCTTCTGAAAACGGGTTTTTCCAACCCAGTCGGACACTATCCAGTTAACAAATGTAAGTAAGTAACTAAGCAAACAAGAAAGAAAATAAATAAATCTCTCTGTTTTAGACCCTCTAGCAGGAAGTTAGTGTCATGGAGGGAATTCAGGATAGTCCAAAATTTGTAGTCACCTGCAGACTTGGTGAGCCTGAGGCCCTTGACATCAGCATTGACCTCTAACAAGTAGATGACAAACAGGAGGGGGACCAGCACAGAGCCCTGTCATCCACTGGTGACTTGCCTCTTGGTGGAGGTGGGTTCACCAATCCTGACTTCTTGGGCCCAGGGTTGTTTACGGAGTTATGCTTAGTTCAGTGAATTATTCCACAATACCTGAGAGAGGTATTGTGTCGGATGGCTCAGCTAGGCCTGGGTAGGCAGTATGCACAGTTTTCCCTGAATCCATTGCCTTGGTTACCTTCTGAAAGACCAGTAGGCATGACCTTCCTTTAACAAAATCTAAATTTGAATGGGTCCAGTGTCTATAGTCTGCCAATGTCTTTGTTGTATCATTTCCATGATCATTCATTTCACTTTGCGTATTAGACTAGTCAGACTAATGGGTCTGTAGTTTCTGGAGTCAGTTGATGGTCACTCCTTATGAAGGAGAATAACCATTGTCATCCACCGTGTGTTTGGTTCATAGCTGTTTTGAGGTTGTAGTTAAAAAGTGACTCAAGTGGTCCTGAGAGGTCATGTTTCAGGCTATTTAAGAGGCAACCTGGGTACTGTTGGGGTCTCATTGAGGATGTTTTAACCTTGGTGAGCACTACTATGACCTGCTTTCAAAGGATAGTTGCGATGGGTTATGCTGGTAGGGATTTCATGGATTGGTATTCTGGTACTGGGAGTGGGGGTAATGTTTGAGGTGAATTTGTCAATCAGAAGAGTCTCTGTCACTCTGCACAGTGAAGGTGGTAACATTTACTACCAGTTCTGCACATTGTTGCAAGTTACCTTTGATGTTTTGGACACAGCTGTAGAAGGCCCTATAGTTCTCTTTAACATGAGAAAGCCCATAAGGCAAGCACACAATTTACCAAGTACTCTTGTCAGAGGGGATTCCATTGTACAACAGACAGATGCCCCACTTACCAGACTGGACAAGGAAAATTACGGTCAATTGCTTATCTGTGTCAAGGATCTGCCAAGACACACACACACACGCACAGACACACAGACATCACCGCACCACAAGTACCAGAATGATTCTGTAAGTTCAGATGGGCATAAAAGACCTGAGGCACATCTCTTTGGATTATATGAAGAGACATTATGAACCTCTCCTTGTATGTGTCTCAGAAAGGCATGTGGCTTGCACTGAGTAACATTCTACCTTCACTCAGGATGAGGTCACAGTATGAACAAAAGAATTTCATAATTGGCTTAGTTTCTGGTGTCAATCCTGGAGGATTCGATATCTATCAGCTTGACAGGACATGGTCAACAGACCACGTTGCTTTGCCAAAGATGGCCTGCATCTGTCTCCCCGGGCTTCTGGATTTTGGCTAAAATTTCATCAACCCTCTGATGCCCGCCACTGCTACCAATATGTGATGGCCACCAATATGTGTCATCTCAATGCTGGGCTAGTAATCAAAGAGCCTGAATCCTCACCACTGACATTGGAGAGGGACGTGCACTTGGAATACAAATGGATATGCTCAGTATTTCCAAATGTAGACCTCTCTGCATCAAGTACAATTTCCCTTAACAGCACACAGGGAACCCACACAACCCGGGGTCTTGATATCTATATTATCTGTCTCCTTCCAGGTCCCCAATAAGACTCCCCACTGGTACAGCTGTAGGGTTAGATCCTTAGCCGACTGTCCAAGCCAAGTCCTCCAACACCCCCTCTGTAAGCCCAGTACTTCGTGTCTCTGCCCCAAGTAGCTGACACACATACACACCCAGCCACTTGAGAAAGGCTGGCACAGGTTTACTACTTATGCCCCCTTCTGCCCCAACTATAAGGTAATCACCGCCACCAGGCTCTCCCCAATCAGCTACTCTAAGGCCCTTAACAAAGGATGTCCAATTATACTGCGTAATATTAATACAAATGGTAGTAGTTCACCAAGACGGTTAGGCCTTCTGGAGTGGCCCACACTGTCACCAAACAAATATAAGCACTCTCAAAGGTTAGATACTTTCTACAATGACCAGTCACAATAAAAGTCGAAATATATTTAATAATAATAAGAGCGTGAAAATACTGAATATATATTCACAATAAACCACATAGTTCAGATCACACAAAATATTGAAAAGAACATTGATGGACAGACTCTGACAAAAAAGAAATACACACTCTGAACTAAGCTTCACTATATTCCTGACTGAATCTAAGAGAGTTTTTACTGTTCCCTAATTAAGTTACTTACTACCGCAAAGCAAGATGCTGTGGGTGAAGGTCTTTCTAGTCAGGCTTCCCAAACAGAATACTGAATACCAAGAGATTTCTCTTTTTAAAATCTAAAATAGAATTTCCAAGAGGGCTGGCACAATAACCTCATCTGGTCACCTGACTCTAGGTTCTCACAGTTTTTCCCTTTGAAGCGGACACGGGAATTTAGCACAGATGGCCACAATACACATCCATATGTTTATAGCAGTGCCTGCAGCCTCCCCTCTTTTCATCGAGCTAATGGACAAAGGCTCTTTCCCAGATCCAGTGTCTCCAGTCCCATTCAGCACTGTGGGGTGACGTTTTAATGGTTTTACAGCTCATTTACATTTCCCTTATTTTTCTTAACATTAACCTTTGCTGTCCTAGTGTCCTCTATTAAAACATATATATTTAATTCAGTTACAATAATATATGTACATTTCATTTCATCAGGGTGTTGAATCATTTTAACACAAGCAAACCTCACCAATACAATTTCAGCACAAACATCTGGACAAATCAGTTTGATATAAAAATGACGTACAGTTCTAATACATTTGTAACACAAGCATCTTGTACAAACCAGTTTAATATTCAAAAAGACATATCATTCTTTAGAAAACTCCAGCTGGCTATGCTGGCACTTGCTCATATGATCACACACCCCCCCCCCCGCCGAAGACTCAAGCTAGTTTTTTAAGTGATCCTTGAGAAACATGGCTTGAGAGAAATAAGCCTATCTGAGAATATGTTACCCCATTCCCTGTCTTAATAGCCCATCTGCATTGGCATTGCTGACCCCACTACTGTGTTGGACTGTCATGTCATACGCCTGCAGTCCTAAGCTCCACCTTAATAACTTGGCAATTTCCTGGCTGGCTCTATGTAGCCATGTTAAGGGATTGTAGTCTGTAACTACAGTGAATTTCCTTCCATACAGATAAGGCTGAAGTTTCTGCAGGGCCCATACTATGGCTAGACATTGCTTTTCTACAGCTGCATAGCATTCCTCCCTGGGTTGCAGCCTATGACTGAGATAAACCACTGGGTGCTCTTCTCCCTCCGAAGAAATCTGGCTAAATACAGCCCCAACCCCATGGTTCAAAGCATTCACCTGCACAACAAGTACTTTGCTGTAATCTGGACTGGCTAACACAGGGGATCCTCCAAAATCTCCTTTAAGCTTCTGGAATACCTGCTCACATACTGGGGTCCACGTTACCTTATCTTGCCTATTTTTCATTGTGAGGACTATGAGGGAAGCAGCTATGGTACTATATAACTGGGACAAACCCCACTGTCCCCAAGAATGCCCTCACCTGCTTTTTGGTAACAGGGGCAAGCCATGCCTGAATGGCTTCCACTTTCGCAGTTTCTGGCCTAGTCTTACCAGTCCCCACCCTATGTCCCAGGTAAGAGACCTCTGTTGTACCCACCTCCCACCCGACACTTACTGGGCTTAATGGTTAACTCTGTCCTCTGCAGTCTGTCCGGCACCTCCCCGACATGCTGAAGGTGCTCTTGCCAGGAATGGCTGTAGATGGCAATATCATCCAGGTAAGCAAAAGCATAATCTCCTGCTCCGGCTAGGATACAATCTACCAGCCTCTGGAAAGTTGCTGGGGCATTTCCCATCCCAAAGGGCATCTTTCTGAACTCATACAAGCCAAAAGGAGTCGCAAAGGCTGACCTCTCTCTAGCACTGGTAGTCAAGGGCACCTGCCAGTAGTCCTTGGTGGGATCAACAGTGGTCAGATGGTTGCCACACCCAGCTGCTCTACGGCTTCATCTGTCCTAGGCATGGAGTAAGCATCTGACTCTGTGCGACTATTTAGTTTCCTGTAGTCCACACAGGACCTGGTGTTGACAAGCCTTCTTTGGTACCAGCACCACTGGGGAGGCCCAGGAACTTCTGGACTCCTGGATTACTCCCACCTCCAACATCTCCTGTATCCCTCAGAGTCTGTCTGGCTCACTCAGGCACCCTGTAAAGGTCCTGATCTATAAGGTTTGGGGCCCTGTATCCACATGGTGCTGCACCAGGTGGGTGCACCCTGTCTTTTTTATTTATTTCACATTTGTTAACTGGGTTGGTCCAGCTGAGTTACAAAAACCTACTTTCAGTGGAAACCCGAGGAGAAAAGTTCCAATAACTTCTACAGCAATAAAAAGTAAAAAGAAACACTATACAAAAGATAAAACAGGGTACAAACTGAAATGCCGGTATACAGAACAAATTATAGTTGCCACATAAAGCGTGAGTACTAAAAATATAAACATACAAACAGTTTAGTCACAGTGCTGAAAAGCTAGCATGTTCTAATATTTACAAGAATTAGAAGTAATGCCAAGACATTTCATAAGTAGAAGTTGTAGAATGTGAATACCAGAGGCATACGGGAGGTTAAGTGGGGTGATTGCAGTGACAGATCTTGGAGTTAAGCAAGTGATCTTTAGTGTCTTTTTAAAGTTGTTGGCATAAGTTATACTTCTGATATGTAATGGGAGTCTGTTCCAGCTATGACAGAGTATTTATAAACATTTTTGCCTATATTTTAAAAGAATTTATAGGTCAGTAGTAAGAGCTGGTTGGAACTATGAAGAGAATGACTGGGGGTGTAATAGGACAGAAGTTTGGAAAGTGATGGGCAGGTAGTGGGGTTATTGAGAAGGGAGTGAGCAGTTTGGAGTTGAGTTAGAGTAAGTTGATGTGGGAGTTCAAGACAGTGAAGTTTCTGTAGAGCCAGGCAGTGGTGGGAGGAGTAAGGATGACTTACATCAAATCTAGCAACTTTATTGTATGTTGATTTGAATTTGTGAACAAGGGAACTTTGTAGGTTAGTCAGGATAGGGGAGGCATAGAGTAGGGTGGGTAGTAAGAAAGTTTGAGCAAGGGCATGTTTAGATTCTGCACTAAGGTATTTTTTATTTCTGTAAAGTAGGCCTAATTTGTGGTAGGGTTTTTTGATGCTTTGTTGGACATGTAGGTCAAATTTTAGTCTGTCATCAATAATGGTGCTGAGAAGTTTAGTTTGTACTTCAACTTTTATAACAGTGTTGAGAGAAGAGATTGAAAAGGTAGATTTACAGTGGGAGAGGGAGTTAGGCAGAAAAAGGAGGAGCTTTGTTTTATTGGAATTGAGGATGAGCTGACTATCATTGATGCAAACAACCAAAAAAGCCAGCACCCTCAATCAGCTTTCCAATATAGGACTTTAATATCGCAAAAACATGATATTAAGATAACACCTCCAACAACTGGAATTAATATGAAGCATACCATTTTTGTCTATAAGCCTTCATCAGTTCATTGCGAATCAAACACTCAAAAAAAATGAAATACAGTTCCCTAAACCATCATTAACCATAATTAACTGCTTATTAAAGTACTGGTGCAAATAGGGCCCCTAATTTTATAATTCACACTTGTTTCTTACTATTTAAGGATGAATGACATCCCACTTTATTGCTTGTTTTAAAATAAACTCTATTAATAATAGTGAACATAAATCGTGCTGAAGCATGTTTTAAAGTATGCTTATACACAGCATTTGTGGATTTTGCACACCAAATATCACTCAGATGTTCAGACATTCTCAATTTAAGGTGACGCGAGGTTTGCCCAACATAAAATGTTGAGCAGGAACAAGTAGCCAAATATACCACCCAATCTGTATTACAGTTACCATATACTAAAATGTTAAATAGTGTAGAGCTATTTTTCGAAGTAAAATATTTGTCTTTGTTGACAAATCTGCAAAAATTACAGTGTCCACAAGGATAACAGTCTACTACCCATTTGTCCATCCAAACTAAACGGTTTCTCCTTACTCATATTATAAATCTTTTTATAGTGATTGAACCATCCGATTGTCATTGAGCTGTCTTTCTACACACGAAAGGGAGTTTTTGTGTAGTAGTTAACAGACCTGTCAAGTTTTCAGAGACTGATATCATTGTGGAATCATGGAGTGAACATATCCCCAAAGTCATGGAATACTGGTCAGATTTCACCAGATGCCCCTGAAGCTCCTCCTGCCAACCACTGCAAATACTCAGCACAAGGGTGTCCCTGTCATGGTAAGGCTTCATCATGTTAACATGGTAAAATTTGTGCCGCTGCCTCCTGCCTAGCAGCTCTACCATGTAATTAACATCACTGACCTTCCTTACCATGAATGGTTCATCCCACGCTTCCTGCAGCTTATTCTGTCTGATAGAAATGAGAACCATCACCTGTTGCCCCACAGCATACTCTCGGGCTCATACCAGACCTTTTTCTGCTGTTGGGCTCCTGCCAGGTTCTCCTGTGCCAAGCCCATGAGCTCTCTAAGCTTTGCCTTGAAGTTTAGGACATATGCCACAACAGACTCCTTGTGGGATTCACACTCACCCTCACACTCATCATGAATCAAACCTAAAGATCCCTTCACCCTATGCCCATACTGCAACTCAAAGGGTGAAAAACCTGTGGATTCCTGGGGCACCTCCCTATATATAAACAATAGATGGGGCAAATATTTGCCCCATTCTCTCTCTTAAACTGGTCTGCAAATGCCCGTGGCATGGTCTTTAGCATAGAGTTTAACCTCTCCACAAGACCATTAGTATGGGTGTGGTAGGGGATTGTATTTAGGTGCTCCACCCCACACCACTCTCACAGATAAGGCAACAGGTCTGACATGAAATTGGCACCTATGTCAGTCAGTATTTCTCTTGGGAAACCTGCCCTCCTGAAAAATATGTAGCAAAGCATTTGCCACCTTCTCTGCCTCGATGGAGGACAGAGCCACCGCCTCAGGCTATCTAGTAGCATAACCTACTACCACTAGGATATACTTCTTCCCTGTGGTACTTGGGGTACTCAGAGGCCCCACAATATCCATAGCTACCCTCTGAAATGGCTCCTCAACCACAGGCAAAGGCATTACAGGTTCATAGGTTTATACTAGGCTATCTGCCCTAAGGCATTTATAAGCCTAGCCCAAAGTTTTGTGGCTTACGCCACCCCTTATATGAAAAAAATACTGTGCCCATTAGTTTGTTGTGCCTCTGTCCAGCAGTGACACAGAGATGATTCCCGGGGTAAACCTACGATCTCCCATCCACAGGTCAAGATTTCTCTTGAACAGAGCCAGCGAGGTGCTCTGCCTCACATGGACCGGGATTTTATTCCACAGCATAGGGAGTCTCTGAGTGATAAATCTATCCCTCCAGCTTGTCCTATTTATATCCGTGCTAAGGTTTAAGTCGCTTGCTCTAGTGGTTTTGGTGGATTTGGATTTTTTGAGGTGGAGCATGTCCATTAATTCCGGGTTGGACATGGCCTTGTATGTCAGGCACATGTCACCTCTGAGCAGACAGTATGCGACTGAATAGAGCTGGAGTTTCTTCAATCTGGCAGCATATGACAGATTTTGGAATCCCTTTATCCTTTTGGTGAGGAACTTTTGGGGTCTCTCCAATTGCTGCAGATGTCGGGTGAGATACATCCCGAATGGGGCATTGTACTCAATCATTGGTCTGATAAGTGAAGAGTACAGGGGAACAATGACCTCACTAGATCTGGATGTGAATCCCTTCATGATCAGGTGGGCAATGTAGAAGGTCTTTCTAACCACTTTAGCAATGTGAGTGTCAAAAGAAAGGCCACTGTCAACCTGGGTCCCCAGGTCCCTGATAACCCTCTTTTGTGCTTAGTGGATTGCCACCTATATGGTAGCTTGGGGTTACCTTGTTTTTCCCGAAGGGTATGACTATACATTTTTTGGCGTTTAACTTCAGGCCATGGCTCTGGCACCAGCTGTTTCCGTGAGTCCCTTCTGAAGGATATCCGTGTCCGATGCACTTTCCACTATGGCGCCCAGTTTGCAGTCGTCTGCAAACTTTGTCAGCCAAAGTCCTCCCATGTTGGCCTGTACTTCTGAGAAGTAGATGCCGAACAATAGGGGGCCAAGGTCCGAGCCCTGTGGGACACCACTTGTGACCGGCTTGGAGTCTGACATAGCGCCAGCAACTCTAACCCTGTGGGTTTTGTCCTTAAGCCAGTTTGCAACCCATCTTGTGACATATGGGTTTACATTTAAGCTGGTAAGTTTTTCTACAATACCCGAGTGGGGTATTGTGTCGAAAGCCTTTGCAAGGTCAAGGTAGGCTGTATGGACTGCCTTTCCCTCATCAATGGCCTTGGTGACTGTTTCAAAGAAGTCGACCAAGTTCAAAAGGCATGATCTGCCCTTGACGAAGCCAAACTGGGTCGGGTCCAATGTCTGCAAGTCCCCTATATCTTTGTTTATGAGCTCCATTATGATCCTCTCCATAGCTTTGCAGACTAGACTTGTTAAGCTTATGGGGCGGTAATTACCAGGGTCCGCAGAGGCACCGCCTTTGTGGAGTGGGACCACAGTTGCCGTACGCCACTCCTTGGGCACGTATTCTGTGGTAAGGCTGAGATTTAACAGCTGCCTTATGTGCGGGTTTAATTCCTCATTTAGCTCGTGTAGCACACAGCCGGGGACACCATCCAGTCCCATTGATGCTGTGTTTTTAGCTTTGGAGAGAGCAGCTTTCACCTGCGCATTTGAGATGTCTGGGAGGCTACACTCCGCTGGGATAGTTATCTCTCCTTTAGGGGGGGAGAGGGGGGGGAAGTTTGCACTGAACCTGTCTGCCAGTATGTTGGCAATGTCTGTGGGTTCAGTGATTTTTGTATCATTTTGGACTAATTCTGAGCATATCTGGCAGTTTCCACCCAGGTTCCTAACATAGCCGAAAAAGGCCTTATGATTGTCCTTTGAATCCATGGCAATTTTTCTCTCAAAATTGGCCTTAGTTGATTTTATGAGTGCTCGTATTTTTTACTAATAATGATCAGGGTGACTTCCCTTTTATGGATTTTGTTCTATCATGTAATAGCTTTCTCCTCTTATTGTAAAGTTTGTTAATGGCTGGGGTCCACCAGACTGGACGTTTGCCCTTTGTGGAAACAGTCTTGGTTTTATTTGGGATTGCCTGATCCATGCAGTCCTGGAGGTGTTCATAGAAGGCATTTGTAAGGGCTTCTGCAGCTTGGGTTGTGGTTTCCACTGGCTCAGGGGCCTTGAAGGATACCAAACCAGTCTTGAGTAGCGTGAAGTTTGCTTTTAAAGAAGTTCTTCACTGTGGTCTTTTTTGTTTGGGGTGGGGGTGGGATGTGGATTTCCAGTGAGATTAGTTTATGATCAGATCTCACCAATGAGGGATATACTTCCGGTGTGGAGCATTTTGTCCCCATGTTTGTGATAATGAGATCTAGTATATTTTCTCCTCTCGTGGGAACAGTGACTAGCTGTTCCATGGCATTTGAATTTATGAACTCCAGGAACCGTTGGGCTAGAAAGTTAGGGCTTGAGTAATGTTCCCAGTCTATATTTGGGTAGTTGAAGTCACCCAATATGATGGTGTTTGGAGATGCATTTATACCCTCCAGTGTCTTCAGGAAGGCTGTGTGGGGTTCCTGAGTTTGAGAGGGTGGCCTGTAGCATGCTAGAATTTGTAGAGCAGTTTTGCCTATGGTTAGTTGCACCTGGATGGTTTCCGAAGCTTCGTGCGTTGCCACCAACCTGGAGGTGTGGGTATCCTTTATGAATATGGATACACCCCCTCCTTTTGTGGTGTGGTCCGGGTTTTGGGGCCGGAACGCATGATATGAGGTAAAACCTAATAGTGCCGGGGTGCTCTCAGGAGCCTTGAACCAGGTTTCAGTTACAGCACAGACATCGATGTTCTCCATACTGAGAAGGGCCTCAAGTGCGTGCATTTTGAGATTTAGACTTCTGGCATTGAGCAGCATTACCCTCAGTTTCTTCCCATTTTTGTTTTTAGGAAAGGAGCTTTGACCCAGTCTCCTGCCTTGCCTACCTTTTGGCACTGTTCAAAGTCCCCTGTTACATCCCTGGCAACCCCAGGCCAATAAAAGTTCTGCATAATAAGTCTCTGGTACACTTTATGCTCATATGACCCTCAAAATAAATGTCATGGGCTATGGCTAGAATTGCCAGACAGTAGGCTCTGCGCACTACCAACTGCTGTATTACCTCAACTTCTAGCCCAGCCTCAGGGATCCACTCTCTATACAGTAACCTTTTGTTCCAGTATACAGAATCCCTTTTTCCTTGACAATCAGGTTCCTCCTTAGCTACCTCCATCAAGCCTTGTAACAGGGTCTGAGAACTGAGCCTGCCTCAACTCTCTCTTTGCAACTCTTCCCAGTTCCCCTTCCACAGGAAGTCTGGTATCCTCTGACAGAGGTGCCTCACTGTGAGACTGGATACTACTACTCACCTCTGCCCTTGCAATCACTCTGTCCAAGGGAAAATCAGTACCCACCAGTGGCTGCGGCTTACCTTCAGTCTTCACTGCTACAGGGTAGCTCCCTCCGTGAATTAGCCACATCACCAGTTCTGGCTTCAGGTGTGCTGTCTGTCTGGGTCTCCCCTAGGCTATGAGACATACAGGCCTGTCTCCAAGCATGACTACATGTCACTGCATGCACACAAGGTACTGCATTATCAAAATCATTCCCCATCAAGACATCTGCAGGGATATCCTCAAAACACATCTACTTGCTTGCTTCCTTTTCCACCCTCCCAGTCAAGGTGAACCCTGGTCAAAGACATTTGGAATGGGATCCCTCCTAAAGCTCTAATTGGAGTGGACTGCCCAAGCAAATACTGCTCCTCTTTAACCCATGCAGGCTTCACAATGGTTATGTCAGAGGCTGTCTCTCACTTCCTTTTCCACCCTCCCAGTCAAGGTGAACCCTGGTCAAAGACATTTGGAATGGGATCCCTCCTAAAGCTCTAATTGGAGTGGACTGCCCAAGCAACTACTGCTCCTCTTTAACCCATGCAGGCTTCACAATGGTTATGTCAGAGGCTGTCTCTCACTTGGCAGTGGCTGGTTATCCATCCACCAAGATCGGATATAAGCTCTGCTGGTAATTTGGTACCCCGGTTGTCGCCAGACAACTTACCACTGGCATTCTGTTATTCCCACTTCCTGGCTCCCCCACCTTTTGTTCCCCACCTTGCCTCCATGGACATCTATATGCTTCATGGCCACACTGGTTACATTTGAAACATTTAACCCTTGAATCCTGTCCGTGTACCTGAACTAGTGGAGTCCCTGTGACTGGTGGACTCTGTTGGGGAGGCTTAGGCTGCCCACCATCGTTTCCCTCTTGTACCCATGTGCAGCATTGGGTATCTCTTTTCTGTGCAGTGATGCCCTGCTTGCTGGGTAAAGGTCTCCTTTTTCCCCCAACTCATCCGCAGAGTTGCTTTTCCTATCTGCCAAGCAGATTCTCATGATCTCAGGCAAAATGTTAAAAGGCTTGTTCCCTCACCAAAAGGTCTGCCAGCCCTTGAAAAGTGGAGACCTGACACCCACTCACCCACCTATGAAAACAAGCGCTTAACTTAGCCATATAATCGCATACACTTTCATCTGCCTTGTGTCTATACTCACAAAACTTTTTTTCTGTAAGCTTCAGGTGTTACTTAAAACATTGTAATAGACAGTGCTTCACTTTATCACAAGCTAAACAATCAGTATCAGACAATTTAGAAACAGCAGTTGCAGTTTTACCATGGAGAAAGGAGGTGAGGACCTGTACCCAGAGCCCTCGGTCAACATTATACTGTTTCCATACTCTACTATCAAAATTATCACCTTCTTGGTACAGATGAAGAGGTTTCCTGACCTTTACTGCTTCTGGGGTACGGTTACTCCCTTCCCAATTACCTCCATGACCTTTGCCAAGAGTCAGCATTTCCTTTTCATGTTGCCTCTGCCTCTCATTTTCTTAGGCTTCCAAACACAGCAGTCTCTCTGCTGATTCTACTTTAGCCTCTAAATCCCGCAGTCTCTTTGCTGATTCTAATTCCAAACTCTTGGACTCCAGTTCAAGTCTCTAACTCCAAATGGATTTTTAAGTCCTCTGAAGAAAAGATGAACTGTTCTGTTTCTGAGAGTTCTACATCCCCAATGCCAGTCTGTTGTCTTCCTGGTTGCTGGTCTGTGATGCAACTGTGATTATGGTTGCAATCATTTCCTCTCTAGTCAGGTTGGCATGCACCAGTCCTTTGGCTTTGCACATCTCAGCCAACCGGTTCCTTGTCATTTTGCCATAATCCTCTGCGGACATCCTTGCCTGCTCTCAGTGACTCAGCTAACAAAAAGTAAATAAATAAAACTATTGTGATATGAAACTCTGAATGTCTACTGCATGGCTGCTGAGAATACACCCTTCTTTAGTGATAACTGCTTATGACACAGCAAATAAAACCCTAAACCTAAAGGTATTACTACTCAGTGCTAGGAGCCTTAACAATAAACTCCACACCTTACAAGCTGCCTTCACTCTGAAGAATACAGACATCTGTGCTACTACCAAGACATGGTTTAAAACTACAAAAAATACTCCAGCAGTGCAAGACTACTGTGCCTTCCACAAATTTAGACTATCAGCTGCACAGACAGGGACTAAAGATGGAGGTGTCTTGATTTACATTAACCAACCTTGAAGTACACTTTTTGCTAAAAAGGATGATACAGTGGCATTCATCCACATACAGATCACCTTAAATGGAGTCCCTTACCATATCTTAGCAAGTTATAGGTCAGCATCTATGTCTCAAGAATTTCATCAATTATCTAGTCCTACTGGAGGCACACTCCATCCAACCACTCTATTTGTGCTCCCTCTATAGAATGGGAAACATACAGTCATCAACTTCCAGGCACTACATTTCTTGGACTTTATTAACAAAGATGCCATTGATCAGTTAGCACACACTTCAACCAGTGGTTCAAACATACCTGACTGTGTTCTCACCAACAGGGGAGAGTGCTGCACTCCTCTCCATGTCACATCCTCAGTGGTGAAGTCAGATCACAAAGCTATCTTACTTGAAGTAAAAATCAACTTGGAAAACCAAGCAAAACCTGTTACAGTTAGAATGTATTCTAAAGCAAACTACATCTTATTAGTAGGTGACAGTTTGTCAAAATTCAATGCCCCGCCCAACACAAAGTTCACTACAGCTTATGCAGAATCAGTCACAGAAACGCTGTACAGACATGTAAATGGCTGCATAGAGGAGAACTACCAGAAGTAAGCAAAAACAAACCCCAAAAACAAATGATACTGGTGGAATCCTACTCTTAACAGGGTATATAACAAAAGGAAAAAAGTTATGGCCAAAGTCAGAAACGGGAAAGAAAAAGACTTGCCATAATGTTCCATCTGTGTTGTCAATTTTCATCTATTCTTGAGTTTTGGGTCTATGGTTCCAATCCTTGGAACCGATCCAGCCGGTAAATAGCTCGCATCAGACAAAAAAAATCTAACGAGCTAAAGGTCTACCCACAATGCCCAACTCTACATTACTTCAGATCAAGTTTGCAGGCTTACAGAAGAAAATACCCTAGCTCAAGCCAGAAGCCATGTCCAAGGTGTATCCTAACAAAGAAACCCTGGACAGCATGTCACACCACCAGAACTCTATAGGAGGGGGCAGGTCTGGTGGGACGCAAGAATAGGTGAAAATCAACAACACAGATGGAACATTATGATAAGTCATAACTTCTTCATCTGATGTTGTCAATCTTCATCTATTCTTGACTTGTGGGACAGAGTCCCCAGATACCTTAGATCCTAAGTGGCCCTATGGAAGAACATTCCTGAGAACCATAGAACCAAAGGAGTCTCTTCCTCTAAAGACCACATCCAAGTTGTAATGAGTAATAAAAGTATGTCAAGTAGCCCATGTTGCAGCTGCACAAATTTCTGACATGGAAGCTTTAGAATGAATAACAGCTGCAGTCGCCACAGATGCGGTAGAATGTGCCTTCACCAGCATAGGGAGTATTAGATTCTTTTTCATATAAATAAAGGAAATGCAATCCTTTAACCATCTTGAAAGAGTAACCCTAGAAACAGATTTGCCCAAGGTTGTGCTCACAAGAGATACAAATAATTGTTCTGATTGTCTAAAATGCCTAGTTTTGTCCAAATAAAAACATAACTGCCTGTGCACATCCAGAAGGTGCAAGCAGTATTCGCTTTATTAGAAAAATTTGGGAAGAATACAGGAAAGTCCAGAGATTGATTGATACTGGTCTCTGAAATCAAATCTGGTCTCTGAAATCACTTTAGGAAGAAAGGATGGGTTTGTTCTGAGTGACACTTTGTCTTTAGGGAAAACTAGATAAGGGGCTTTAGAACATAGAGTCTGTAATTCTGAGACTCATCTCGCCGAGGTGACAGCTATAAGAAGCAACTTTGTCCAAGAAAGAAATTTTTAAGTCACGGGTCACTACAGGTTCAAATGGAGGAAATGTAAGAGACTGCAGTACAACAGTCAAGTCCCATGGTGGCAGTGGATCCTTGAATTGGGGCTTTAGATGAATGGTGCCCTTAAGAAAAACCTTACAAAGCCTGTGGGAGATTAAAGACTGATCACCAAAACCATTATGGAAATTTGAAATCGCTACTAAGATCACCTTAACAGTGGAAGCAGAAGCTGCTTTACCAAAGATGGTAGCTAAAAACTCTAAAACGTTTTCTACTGGCGATGAAAAAAGATCCAGACCATTATCAGAAGCCCAGACAGAAAATCTCTTCCATTTACTATGGTAGAGATTCCTGGTGGATGGTTTATGGGATGCCAACAACATGTGTCGTATAGGAGATCGGATGTCATTACGCCTGGCGACTAACAGAATTGGAGAAACCAAGCAGTCAGTTTTTGGGTCTGTAGACTGGGATGCACTAGTCCTTGAGGATGGGGCAGAAGGTCCAGAACTGGGTCCAGAATCCACGGACGGTGAATTAGATGAGGCCAAAGGAAGGGAAACCTCAGGCTTCGTGCCCACTGAGTGGCACACAGCTACAGTTATCCCACTTCACAAGGGGGGGATCCACCTTGGATCCTGGGAACAACCTCCCCATCAGTCTGACGAGCCTGATCTGCAAAGACCATGGAATGTATTATCATGGAACTTATAAACAAAGACATTGGCAACCTTCAAACACTGGACCCCACCCAGTTTGGGTTTGTGAAGGGCCGATCTTGTCTCCTGAACCTGACTGACTTCTTTGAATCAGTCTCCAGAGCTGTGGACGAGGGTAAGACAGTCCACACAGCCTATATGGACCTCACCAAGGCCTTCAAAACCATCCCCCACTCTGGACTCATAGATAAACTTACTAAGCTAGGCATTAATCCCTATGTCACTCGATGGGTTGCCAACTGGCTTACTGACAGAACCCACACTGTAAAAGTAGCCAACTCCAAATCCATCTCCAGACATGTGACAAGTGGAGTACCCCAGGGTTCAGTCCTGGGACCACTTTTGTTTGGCATCTACTTCTCTGAAGTACAGGCCAACACTTAGGGACTCTGGCTAACAAAGTTTGCAGATGACTGCAAACTGGGAGCCATTATTGAATCCCCAAGTGATGTGGCTATTCCACAAAAGGGCCTTACAGAAACAGATGTTTGGTGCCAGAGCCATGGGCTCAAGCTCAATGCCAAGAAATGTATAGTTATCCCCTTTGGGAAAAAAACATGTACCCATGGATTACCACATAGGTGGCAGTACACTAAACACCGAAAGTATGATAAGAGACTTAGGGACACAGGTGGACAGAGTGGTCTCACCTTCGATAACCACATCGCCACAACAGTCAGGAAATGTTCTATGTGGCACACCTCATCACTAAGGACTTTTCATCCAGAAAAGGGAGGTCATTATCCCACTGTACTCATCCCTCATTAGACCCATTATAAAATACAACACCCCGTTTGGTATGTACCTCTCAAGACATCTGCAACAACTGGAAAGCCCGCAGAAAAACCTCACTAAAAGAATCACAAGCCTAAAGCAGATGCCCTATGCTGACCGTCTAAAAAAACTCAAGCTACACTCCGTCACATATCGTCTAAAAGAAATCCCAATCCCTCAGAGCCACACACTCCAGGGATCTAAACCTTGTCATCACAATGAACAAAACATGGTGGAGGGATAGGTTCCTGACCCAGAGACTCCCCAGACTCTGGAATAGACTGCTCATACATTTCAAGCAGAGCACCTCTTTGGCCCTCTTCAAAAGGAACCTTGATGATCGGATGGGAGATAGGAAATTCACCCCAGGGATCACATCAGTCACCCTGCTTGACAGGGGGGTCCAGGGAAGTAAATATTGTGGGAAGAAATACCCAGGGAATTGTTATGGCTAGGCTTGTATAGGCCGATAGCCTAGTACCAACCTATGAACCATATCTGTCGATGTCAGTAAGGTGCAATGAGGATTACTTTGCTTCTCAACCAAGGTGCTTTCTTGAGGCAAAGAGGGTCAGAGGGAAAGGCGGAAAGGCATAAGAGAGACCCGGGAGCCAATAGAGGAGAACAGCATCTCTGGGGGACTCCCCCTGAGGGAGAATTAGGGCAAAGTACCTTCTGCACTTGTTGTTCAGGGGTGAAGCAAACAGGTCACAGCAAAGCAAGATCTTCGCCACTCTGGAGTCACAGACAACTCATGTGGCATGAGGATAGACATGATCAGTTTTGTCTGCAATCACGTTTGAACTCTCTGGGATGTGCGTTCCTATCAGAAAGCGGTTGGAAGTTATGGCCCATTGCCACACTCAAAAGGCTTCTTGACACAGCAGGTATGACTTGGTTCCCCCTTTTTGTTAATGTACCAGACTACAGACACATTGCCTGATTGAATAGCTATCGTCCCTTGAGGTAAGACAAAATAAAATGCTTGCAATGCTAGAAGCACTGTCCTGAGCTCCAGAACACTTGATACACAGATTGGCCTTAGATGGGGACCAAGTGCCTTGGATTGTCTTCCCAGATAATGTCCCTCCACCCCATCAGGGATGCATCCATGGTTACTATGGCCTTGGGCTGAGGAAGGACAAAGTAACAGGCTAGAAGAATCTCCCTGGACTGTATCCACCAGGATAGGTCATTTTTGCATCAGCTGGATATAAAAACTAGGTGATTCATGGGTTAGAATCGACCATTGGCTTGCAAGCAGCCATTGAAGAAGTCTCGTGAAATCTTACCAGTGGTACTAATGTGATCGCTGCTGCTATGGGAGCCCAATGCTTGCAAAATTTACTGAGCTGGTATTTTGCTTGAACAAAGAATAGGGTGAACCTGCGACTGAATTTTCTGCAGCCTGTGGAGGGGAAGGGATGCCACACAAGACAGAGTGTTGAGACGAGCTCTGATGAATTTCATATCTTGAGAAGGGGTTAGTTGAGACTTTGCAAAATTGATCATGATGCCCAACTGTTGAGATAGCTCCAAAATGAAGTAAGTCGTTTGTAGAAGTAAATGCCTGGTGGAAGCAGTGAGCAGCCAGTCGTATAGGTAAGGAAACACCCAGAATCCGTGCAGCCTCAAATGTGCTGTGACCACTGCCATGCATTTGGTGAACACCCTGGGGGCTCTGGTGAAACCAAAGGGCAGCACTCTGAACTGGTAATGACTGGTTCCTAGCCAGAAGCAGAGAAAGTTTCTTGAGCGTTTGTCCATCTTTATGGGGTAATACGCATCTTGAAAGTTGATAGAGCACATCCAATAGTTTTCCTCCAAGGGAAGTATTGACTGAATCGTGACCTTCCAGAATTTTGACTGTTGGACAAATTTGTTTAGCATGATGAGATCCAAAAATAGGTCTCCAGTCCCGTTTTCTTTGGCACTAAAAAGAATCTTGAGCAAATTCTGGATCCTAAATGGGCCGGTGGGACTTCTTGGATTTTTTTCTAGCAGCTTTTTTATTTCTAATGCTGCTTGATCCTTCTGACTGGATGGAACATCAGGGAGTCTTGCTTGGGTTCTCAGGTAAAGGGTGTAGGGGATTGAATAACCTCTGGAAATAATCCTTGGCACCCAGGCATTGGTAGTTATGCACCGCCAGGTGGTTGGGTGCAAGGAGAAGCTTCCCCTGCCTGCCTCCAGAGGCAAGCAATCAGGCCCCCTTTCAGGAGTGCTGATAGGGTTGACCAGAGAAGGAATCCCTAGAACCCTGATTCTGCAGACCACCCCTGCCTCTTGTGCAGCACTTTCTACTATAACTCCCCCGTCTGCCCAGAGGGGAGTCTATACCACATGTGTCCTAGAAAGGCTTCTTGGATTTCTTGAACCACATTTTGCCACTCCTTCGATTCCTGAAGTAGGATCATTAAGGAGTGGAAAAACCTACGCCCACAGCAGACAGTCTTTCCATCCTTTTCACACCTGGACAGAGTTTCCTTAACTTTGGGCCCAAACAATGAGGATCTGTCAATGAGAGCATTGATGAAGGACGACTTGAATGGTTATGCAAACTTACACAGGTGCATCCCAGTGTGTCGTCGAATAGCAGCACCTAAACCTGCTGACCTGGTCTCCCCTTTGGCTGCATGCACAATCATCCTCATGGGACGAGTTCGAAACTAACTCCAGGTTAGCTAACTGGGAGGCCACCTTCTCTTGAACTTCCTCAGCCACTACTCCTGCCAGGGTATCTGACAGCTCCTTGGCCAGATCCCTCTGAAGTCTAGTAATGTATGCCAAAAAGTTCACGGACCTGATGGAAAAGTTCAATGATGCACAGACCCACTTCCCAAATCTGTCCATCACCCTGGACTCTCAGTTAGGGGATAAACAGCAGAACTTTCCTTGGCTAGTTCTTTCTTGGTGGCAGCCACTACCACCATGGCATCAACTACTAAGCCCTTTGCCCAATGTGGATGGTCATCAGGTGCATAAAGTATTTTGTCAGATCTCCAGGGGACAGGTTCTACAGAATCAGGAGCCTTCCAAGCCCACTGAGTGATCAATTTAATTAGGTCATCAGCAGGCGGGGTCACCCAGGAAGTAGACAGGTGAGCACTAAAGGCGTGCAAGTACACGGACTCCTCAGAAGAAGACGACCCACCTGACAAAACCAGAACATAGGAGGAGTCCTCTGTCAGTGCAGCCCAAAGTGATAAGGCCAGCTGCATAGAAAACAATCAGAACCAACTCGAACCCCTTAGGCCCGACAGCGAAGACACAGTCCCAGATACCCATTAGTCCCTAAGGTATCAAAGCCATACTCGGCGAAGACACACAGGTTATCGGTGCCGAAGTTATTGGAACCTGTAAAGTTGGAGTCAATAGCTCTAAAGCCTGTAAAGAGGTCAGGGGAGGAAAGTAAGAAAGGGTCACAGGAGAGAAACCCCCTGCACCAGAAGGGAGAGGGGGCTGAGAAGATGAGGGAAGACCGCTGGCTGTCGGGATCCGATCCACTAACCTTACTATAAATCAACCTCAGAGACTTCTGGTGGAGTGATTGAACAATCCAGAAGGAGACTCAGGTCTTTCTAGAAAGGGGCTAGGGAGTTGTCCAAGGGAGGGATCAACAGAGGGGGAATAAGTGTTCCTGGGCTGAGTAGAAATGTCAGTCTTTGGCACAGTCTGCAGAGCCATGGGAGATAACAGCTCTGACATGGTAGCAGTGAGAATTGGTGCAGGTGTCAGAACCACAGCCAAAGCAGGAGCAGAAGGATTCGTAGTTTGAGTGGGCATCTCTGGCAATGGCACTGGTAATGGTGCCAAAGATTCAGTTCATTCCAAAAGCTTCGGAACCTTAGATTTCAATTCCGAACAGCAACCTGCAGATGCATGATTTGTGCTTTTTAACAGCCGGTGCAGAAGGAGATGCCGCACTGAATGTGAAGCTTTGGAGCCAGAGGAGACTGGTCAACCTTGGACAAAGCTTCTTTGAAAGTGGCTTTAAGAAGCCCTTTGACAATAAGCTTATTGCTACATTCTACCAGGGCTCTATTACTGAAACCCTGGCAGACTGTACAGTCAGTACTTAAGTGGGGTGCCCCCAAACAATATACACAACAATCATGGCCACCTGAGTTTGGCATTTTCCTGCCGCACTTTTTACATAAGTTTAAAGTCAGTAGTGGAGCTTTTAGATTTTTCTGCCACCTCCTTAAATAAAAACTCAGGACAGGGAGAAGAAAAGGAAAGAGGAGAAAAAACAACAAATATTTACACCACAAAGGTAGTCTTTCCTACCATTGCTCGTAGTGCTTTCCTAACGGTAAAAGTAGAGGGGGCAGGACTACCAACAATGGTAGTGGAAATTACTAATGGTAAAGGGAAAGGTAACACACACACACACGTTAAGGGTAGACCAGAAAAAATAAAGGGTTCTAAGGAGTTTAGAGATTAGTACCAGTTATAGAAAAAGGACAAAAAATATGAAGTTTTACTCAGCTAAGAGAGAGGACTCTGCTGACATGGAACAGCAAATGAGATCTGAGGTAGTGTAGAGAGGGGCACTGTGGGTAGACTTGTACCTCGACAGATTTTTTTTTGGCTAACGCGAGCTATTTAATGGCTGGGTCGGTTCCAAGGATCTGAACCATAGGTTCACAAGCCAAGAACAGATGAAAATTGACATCAGATGGACAGAAATCCAACAAGGTCTATGTATGTCCACCTCTCACATACTATAAACCTGTTATCATTTACATGTATATGTTACAGCTTTTCTTCCTGGGTCACCACTGAAAATGGGACCATTCTCAGTCAGACTTTCCTGGTAAACAACAGTAAATAAATATAATTACAAAAGTTTATCAACATGGACTTCAACCAGTATAACGAGTCCTTTGGAGGATGAAGGATCTTGTTAGGTCTCTTGGTTCAGGTGTCACTATATCAGAGTTTCTTCCATGTGCAATCCCTAAGGTAATTAGCAAATCTTGTTTACATACTGTGCAATCTCCATGCCTTGTGCACTTGCTATTTTGGAAATGTCTGCACATACAACTACACTATAAAATTACACTTGTAAGTTTATAAAATACTAATAAATTAACCTTATGTCAGTGGACCAATGCTTAAATTTAACTTTCACTAACTTGCCATTGTTATGCATGTAAATCCAGATATGATCAACTATCTTATCTAGTCTTAATCTCAAATTTGGTTCAATATTGCTCCTTAAACAAAAACAGTTAAACATACAAGTTAACAATTTAGATTATAATTTAATAGAAGAAATAAACAAGTAACTACAGTGTTTTTATTTTACTATAGCGCAAATCTTACAACTGGAACAGTAACTTCATACCTTGTACTATAGTGTAGTGTAGTGTATTAAATGGATATATATCTTAGATACTTTGTTTTGTGTCAAAGTATTTGTCAAGCTCAATATCCATTACAGAATCCCATACAGCAATTCCTTTTTTAAACTGCGGAGTTCGGATTCTGCTCTGTAAAATTTCTCAGCTCCACATGTTAAACTGTTGTATTTGTCTTTTTTTACCTCTCTTATTGACTGCTTGCACTCTGTTTTCCATTTTCTAGTTCTAACTTTGTTAAGCATTACTAAATCAACACTAATGACAGCAATGCTTTCACCTCTTCAGTACATGTTAATTTTAAACCAACTTAACAACAATATTGTCATGCTTAGGTTGAACTGTCTTCCAAGTATACAAAGTAAATGTTCTTCAAGCAATTTTTACTCTAAGAACCTTTCTGAACTATCACATCAACATAAGCCTCCTGTTTGCAGGAACATGTTAAAATCCCAAAGGGATATAGAAGCATTTCTGAAAATCTTCCTTGCATTAAATTCAAAAATTTTTCAACTTAGTGGCCTGTTTAGGATTAAGACATATTTCCCTCAACTGATCATCTGTAATATTTTATTTATAACATTCAGTCCATGCTGTTCTGCATTTCATTGTCAATGTCCAAGGCCAACTTTAGATTCAAATCTAATCTTGCCTTATGCACTCTACTTGTTATTCTTTTCCAGTCTGCCATGTTTGTTCTGGCCTCAACTATAAAATCTGCTATCTGTGTTTAACAAAATTATTATCCAACCTTCTCATATATTCCTTAAACTTTAATATTACACCTATATACACAAATTGATCGCAGTTCAGTAACCCTTCATCTCACTTTATTACCTCATCTCCTTTTACCCTTTGCTCACAAAAATCTCAGTTCTTTGTTCATTATTTTCCTAATGTTCATTATATTTTCATTTGTGTCTTTCTTAAAACTACATACAGCGTGACCTACTGCTGTTACTCTAGTTTTCCAAGCCCTGACATTTTTAACAAAGACTTCCTTAATATTTCTATGTATACAAGGCTGAACCTAATGCTCTTTACAATTCTTTCCTAGATCTACCCAAATAAACATGTATGATCCTGAAACCACCTTGTCAGGCACGATGCTTGTCATACGCTTCCATATACAAGTTGTGTGGCCTTATACTATGCCACCAAATCTGAAACCCCAAATCACCCTGTTCCTTTGTCAGTATAAGTTTTTCCCATTGCATTCTCTCTTTTGTTATATGCCTTAATTTCCTTTTCCATACTCTTCCATATCTGATCTCTCAGTTGATATATATAAGCCTGACCTACACAAAGAATGATCAGAACCAAAAACATCCTAAAATTGCTTGCATCTCATTGTCAATGTCCATAATTTCCATAGTCTTATCTTAGCTACAATCTTTTGAGCAATTTCTTCCCACGTTTCTTCAGCTGTTCGCTCAACATATAATTTCAACCAAATTCTAAGGATCTCACCTCGCCATGATCCACAAAAGAAGCTGTGTATAATATCATGTGTTAGGGTATGATTTCATTACTGTAGTTTTCGCCCTCTTCTGCTTGAATCATTACACCGACAACTTTCTCTCCTGCACTTGAATCAGTACATCCCTTTTCACACTCCTCTCTTAACACTAACCGCCCCCATCTGCCACTCTACCCCCTCATGCATCTCCTGAAGTCATAAACCTTCTAGATAAACCAAATTAGAACAGGCAGCCTAAACAGAAACAATCCTATACTTGCTCTCTCAGTCATATGTTATTGCCGCTATCCTCCTATACACTACTACCATCTCCCCTTCCTTCCTATGTAATTTTACAGCTTACTTCATTACAGCTCTTGAACTTTTTTATGTATCTGTGGAGTACTCTCGATCTCGATTCCTACATAATTTTATAACTTACTTCGTTACATATCATGAACTCCCTACAAACCTTTTTTTTACCAAAATGTAAGAATGCTAACTTTCCAACAATCTTTTCCCTTCTGCAGTATCAATCTATTTATTTCTGCAAGATTTTACAGTTGGAACAACTGTATAGACTTATAACTGTTGATGTAAATACTTTTACTGTATATATAAAAAAAAAAATCTAAAACCATGCAAGAAGGAAAATAAAAACAGAGTCAATGTTGAGCGCTTTCATTCTTTATTAGTGAAAAGAACTTCATCACAAAATAGTTGTAATGAGTCAGAAGCAGGTGTATGGTTTAATAAACAATGTTTACAGTTCCACCCAATCTGCCAATGAAAACCAAATACTTCCTGAATTGACTAAGTAGATGAGATTTTAGCAGTCCATGGAAGTTGGAGCGCAACAGTTACTTATAACAGGACAATTAAAATATACAGTATTGCATAAGCAATTTAACTCAACTGGGTTTCAGCATAGTGAAATATTCTGGCACACAATTAATAAAAACAGTTTGCAGAGTTAAGATAAATATGGCTTGAAGGGGCAATCCCAGCTTTTAAAATTCTGGTACGAATTCAAGATGATGAAAGTAACACCCACCTTGACAACATCAAGGACAGTTTTGCCTACAGTGTTGTTTTACTTAAATTATTTTGTACATCCCCTCCCCAGTCTTGTTTTAGTTTCCATTGTGAACAAATTCCTCGCTTGTGTTCCTGTCAGCTATCTGAAAAATTAAAGTCTGAATTTTCAAACAAGCATCTTCCTTGAATGTTGTACTTTATCTACTGAACATTTATATTTCATCACTTATAATTTGCACCGTTTCTACTGACCATTTTCTTCAGATAATGGTCACCTTTTCTCTACGACATGAAGTGACAAAAGAAAAAATGTAGGTTGCAGGTGATTAAATATAGCTGAATAGCTGTAAAACACTGTTCTGGTAAAGCATCTTATCTTCTGTTGACATAGCAATGATCCCCGTGAATTTCATGTAAAAAATTAAGGATATTACACTGTAGTCATTTAAATCCTTAGGTCGGTCGGCAGCATTGCTATGTACATTTACTTATTTTATAGTTATTAGTAAATATTACCACATTCCTCTCAGAAAGTATTTAAATGACTGCAATGTAATCTTCATTTCCACATTAAATTCGCAGAGATCATTGCTATGGCAACGGACAATAAGATGAGTTACAGGGAATAGTGCTTTCCAGCTATGCAACAAGCCAAAAATAATCCACAGGTCCTATAAGAATGAGGCTCTTGCAATCTAAAAATGATTATCCATCCACTTTTTCAGGCTTTTCAAATGCTATAAAACATTACCTATCAGCATTCGGATACAAACCCCTGCAGTGAAAACAGCAGACAGGATGCATAGAGCCAGAGACTATGTGAGCAGACCTGCGACAGTAAGACATAACTGTCAAAGATAGGAGAGTGGCATTGAATCAAGAGAATTGGTGACAGCATGACATTCTTCCCATTTTTTCCTACGTGGGATCAAAGAGGGGTTGATGATGATAATGATCACTGACAGACAGGAAATGCACAATACTATAAGACTGACTCTCATCTTCTTTCCAGGCAAGGAAAATATTACCATTGGACACCTTAACTTTTGGTATGAAATCAAGATGGTTAGACAGGTATTAAAGAGAGAGCCATTCCTCAAGCAAATTGGCTGTGAGCAGTTTTAATTATTTGGTTCACATGGTAAATTACTAAAGTTTGATAATAAATCACATGCATTACCAAATTCTGATGCAAAACAAAAAAATGAAAGAATTTAATTCCACTGGAATGCTTGTTCTTAAATATGAAGAGTGCATTTGACGCACTGTCCAGGGTTTCTAATTCAGAGCTTCTATTAATGAAGCAGGCATGCTTTAGACAAAAAAAATGACCCTGTAGATGAGAAAGCACAACTTTCACTTCAGATCTAGTATTTGCATCACCAGCATATAGGCAAAGCCAAAAACTATGGGAAACAAAGGAACAAAAATAGGGACACAATTTAAATATTGTTCTTATAAACTTAGAAAGTTGCTAGAGTAAAAGGTTTTGTGTTTATATGCATTTTCTTTTTTTTCTGTTTCAAATAATTTTTTTTATTTTTCAAATAACATAATGGGCCAGATTCAGGAAGGCTTACACGGAGTTTAAGAGTAGTGTAAGCCTCCGTGTAAGCCTCCTGATTCAGCAACAGCCCAAATCTCCGTGTAAGAGACAGCTAACACGTCTCTTACACGGAGTGGGCGTGGAAATACTCAATACCTCATTTGCAGCTCCAAGATATGCAAATGAGGTATGTGAGCGATCCACGAAGCCCAAACCAGTCCGTGTAACGGACATGTTAGCTGCAGAAATGTACTCAGCTGACAACTGAGTACATTTCTGCAAAATTAAAACGGAGCTATGTCAGCTCCAAATAAAGGGTGCATTTGTTAGAGAAGCATGCCAATGGCCAAATATGTGGCCATTGGCATGAAAAGTGTTGCAAAAAAGTTATATAACTTTTTTTTTCACGGGATTTATGTGTTTAACTGTAAGCACACCCGCGCAAACGGGTGCGCTACCTAAAACTGAAAACCGGCTTATAAGCCCACAATTGTGGGATTTATGTATTACATGAAATGTCAATGGAGGGACTTGCAGAGCAAAACAATATGGCCTCCGCTTAGTGGTTGTCAAGGGGAAGCTCCGTGTAAGATATGTAACTAAGCATTACTAGGCAATCCTATGTAAATGAGGGTTACAATACTGAATCACACTGCCACATAGGTAATGAGCACTTTCTGAGTAGTGTAAGACTTAGAGAAGGGGAGGAACAGAGTAAGAGGTAGGTGACATCATGTGGGGAAGGATAGAAAGAAATGTACCAGATTGGAGGGCAATGTAAGGTAAGAGATGACAGACAGACATCAGGGAGGGAGGTGTGTCCCAACAGAACACTAGGAAAGTCAAGAAATTGAGGGCATACGCTATCCCTACACTCAAAGTTTCTTGATATACGTGCATGCGCTGCTGCGTGTAGGGCAGGTTCAACATGTGGGAGCGTTGCAAACTGTTTACAACGGTTTGCGCTGGCGCACGTGTAAGTCAGTGTGCTGCGTTTTAGCATGAATCAGCTTAGCTAACACCGTGTAAGGATGTGTCTTGGCGTGTAACACCGTGTAGGGATGTGTACGCGCTTAAGTGACTGTGAGCGTGTTTAAGCTGGTGTGCACATTGCTCCCCTCAGGAAACAGAGAGGAAGCAGGAAACAACCAAAATACAGGGAAACTGCCAGGGAATACTGCTGGAGTTAATTGGTGGAAACAATTGGAAGCAGGCAATTACACAGGCAGACTAGAAGCCCAACCCAGCACTTAAAACACAACAAAGAGCAGTGCAGGCTGTTTCTCACAAGAGATACTGCCAGAAACTAAGCTATCAGAATTGAAAACTGAAAAAAGCTGAACTCAGAGCAGAAATGCTAGGGGCTGCCATAGCTGTTATAATCAGACATAGGCGAATTGCTGAGGGTGGTGATAATACAGATGCTGACAGACAACCCAGAGTGAGGAGAAGGAGAAGAGTATACAGGCCCAGGTCACCTACCATGGGTTACATGAGCTGGAGATAGTAGAGCGCTATAGAGTGGACAGAGAGCTCCTGCAGCAGATTGTTGAGCTGTGCAGGCCACGCCTCACACACAGAACCAACAGAGGGGAACCCATCCCAGTGGAAACCAAGGTATGTGTTGGCCTAAGAATACTAGCAACAGGTACCTTCCAGAGACCAACTGGCGATATGATGGGGATATCACAGGCATCAGCCTCCAGGGTACTGCACCAGTTCCTGGATGCCATGTCACCACGTCAGTGATCATATATATGTCCCTAATGACCGTGAGGTTGTGGCCAGCAATATGCGTCTCTTCCAGCAAATAGCGGGATACCCTGAGGTGCTGGGTGCAATAGACTGCACGCACATACGCATCAAGGCACCAGCCGGTGAGCGGGGTAGAGTCTACATTAACCGCAAGGGATACCCGTCCATCAACTGCCAGGTCGTGTGTGATGCCCAGGGCATAATAATGAATGTGTGTGCTGGCTGCCCTGGGAGCTACCACGATTCCCACATCTGGCATCTGACGCAGCTGTACCAATCATTTGCCAATGGGGACTTCCCACACGGACACCTAGTGGGGATGCTGGTTATGCACTTGAGCCGTGGCTGATGACACCCATCAGAAATGCACACACACCCGAACAGGAACGCCATAATGAGGCACACGCACAAACACGTAATATCATAGAGCATGTGTTTGGGCTGCTCAAGTCACGGTTCCGGTGTCTAGACACGTCTGGTGGAGCTTTGCAGTACACACCAACTACATGTACCCAAATGATCATGATATGTGCTATGCTACATAATATGATCCTGCGGAAACAGCTGCAGCAGGACCAGCACAGGGCTGGGCCAAACATCCCCCCACCATTGCCAAGGCCACCACAGGCAGGGGTGACTCGGAGGAGGAACAACCTGACCTTGTCCCAGTAGGCAGAAGGAGGCGTGCCCAGTATGCCCTGGCCTTGGCAAAGAGGCAACGATAGCACATATGCTTGGTCAGTAGGAACACTGGGACTGATACCCGCTCTGACTCACTCATACAGTAACAGGGATGCCTAACATGACACAACCTGCTTCCAAACGTGCAGGGAGTGTAGTATGTGCATCCGACAGAGGCAGCCCTGCAGCACCACCCGAGGCATGAATGCCATGTGTTAAGTAATGTAACACCATGTACCATATGCACACCTGAGGACCATGACTAACATCCACCCTCACCAATCATAAACCACAAAACACAAACCCACCTCATAGCTATCACAAGGGATAGGAACCTAGATGTAATGCTACCCAATGCCAAAGGTATAAACAGCAAGATGTGTGCAGTGTAAATGCACACAGTATAGGGAATGCACATATCAGTGCTGTAATAGAAAACAGGGTCAAAGCCCACATCAGCACCCTGACACTACCAGGGTCACACCTCATACAGTGATGTACATGTGCAAAACATGGAACAAGATACAAAATGAGGGTGACTACCAATAAATGGCATGGATAACCACACACCCCTGTTGTTACCACAACAAGAAGCAACATGCATTAGCCATGGTCAAACACCAATGGCTAAAACTGACTACTACTATATAGCTTGCTGCAGACCACTGTCCTAATAGCAGGAACTGCCCCAGGCCTATGTTCACAGGTTCATACTAGGCTATCTGCCCTAGGGCATTTATAAGCCTAGACCAGAGTTCCGTGGAGTCTGCCGCCCCTTCACTCTGACGGATAATTTGCCCATTATATTGCTGTGCCTCTGACAAGCAGTGATACTGAGGTTATCCCTGGGGCATACCTGCAATCTCCCATCCATTGATTAAGATCTCACTTGAACAAAGCCAGTGAGGTACTCAGCCTCACATGTACCAGGATGTTGTTCCACAGCATAGGGACTCTCTGTTTGAAGAATCTGTCCCTCCAGCACATCCTATTAATATCTGTGTTGAGGTTTAAATCCCCTGCCACTGTAGTTCTGATGGATGTAGAGGTCTTGAGGTGAAGCGTGTACATTAACTCAGGTTTGGACATGGCCTTGGATGTCAGGCACAGGTCACCTCTGAGCAGACGGTAAGTAACGGAATCAAGCTGGAATTGCTTCAGTCGGGCAGCATAAGAAATATGTTTGAGACCCTTTCTCCTCCTGTCGAGGAATTTGTGGGCCCATCCAATTGCCATAGGTGTCGGGTCATATACATGCTGAATGGGGCATTGCACTCAATCAATGGTCCGATGAGTGCAGAGTACAGGGGAACAATGACCTCCCTGGATCTAGATGTGAATCCCTGCATGATGAGGTGGCCAATGTAGAAGTTTCTACCTAACTACCCTGGCAACGTGAGTGTCAAACAAAAGGTTACTGTCAACCTGGGTGCCCAGGTCCCTGATAACCTCCTGTGTGCTTAGAGGATTGCCACCTACATGGGAACTAGTGGTAACCTTGTTCTTCCCAAAGGGTATGGCTATGCATTGTTTAGTGTTTAATGTAAGGCCATGGCTCTGGCACCAGTTATCCGTGTCTATGACACCCTTCTGAAGGATGTCTGTGTCAGATGGGTGTCCAACTGTGGTTCCCAGTTTGCAGTCATCTTCAAATTTTGTCAGCCATAATCCTGCTGTGTTTGCTTGTACTTCTGAAAAGTAGATGCTGAGCAATAGTGGGCCCAGGACTGAGCCCTGTGGGACACCACTTGTGACAGTTGTGGAGTGTGACATGGCACCAGCAAGTCTGAACCTGTCTGTTCTGTCACGTAGCCAGTTTGCAACCCATCTTGTGATGTATGGGTTCACATTTAAGCTGGTGATGTTTTCAATGATACCCGAGTGGGGTATTGTGTTGAAAGCCTTTGCCAGGTCAAGGTAGGCTGTGTGGAGTGCCTTGCCCTTGTCAATGGCCTTGGTGTCTGTTATGAAACAGTCAACCAAGTTTAAAAGGCATGATCTGCCCTCGACAAAGCCTAACTGGGTTGGATCTAATGTCTGCAAGTCCCCTATGTCCTCATCTATGACTTCCATTATGATCTTCTCCATAGCTTAGCAGACCCTGCTTGTCAAGCTGATGGGATGGTAGGTGTCGTGGTTGGTGGAGGCACCCCCATGTGAAGTGGGTCTACCATTGACATATGCCACTCCTTGGGAACATATCCTGAGTTGAGGCTAAGATCAAACAGCTGCCCTGACTGCGGGTTTAATTCTTGAGTGAGTTCATGGAGCACAAAACCAGGGACACCATCTGGTCCCATGGATGCTGCATTCTTTCCCTTGGATAGAGCAGTTCCCACCTGAGCATTTGAGATGTTTGGGGGGCTACAATCCTCTTTCATACATATCTCTCCAGTTGTGGTGGAGGGGTGGGGGGAGAAATCTGCACTGAACCTGTCAGCCAGTATGTTGGCAATGTCTGTAGGTTCAGTGATATTTACAGCATTCTGAGCCTATTCTGAGCATATCTGGGAGTTTCCTCCCAGGTGTGTAACGTATGTATAAAAGGCCTCATGGTTGTCCCATGAGTCCTTAGTGGGTTTACTCCCAATATTCGCCTTGGATGATTTCATGGGGGAACTCAGTGTTTCACCTATATTAAGCAGGGGTGTCTACCCTTTCACGGATATCGCTCTATCTTGTAGTACCTCCTTCCTTGTGTTGTAGTGCTTGTTTATGGCTGAGGTCCACCACACTGGACGCTTGCCTCTGGTACAACGAGTCTGTGTTTTGTTTGGGATTGCCTCATCCATGCAGTCCTGAAGGTGCTGGCAGAAGGCAGTTGTAAGTGATACAGTGGCTTGGGTAATGGTGTCTGCTGGCTTGGTGGCTTTGAAAGAGACCACACCAGTCATTAGAAGTGTGTAGTCAGCTTCTGAGAAGTTCTGCACTGTGGTCTTTTCTATCTGGGGTGGGGTGGGATGTGGACTTCCACTGAGAGTAGGTTATGATCTGATCTCACCAATGATGGGTATACCTCTGGTGTTGAACATTGTGACCCCATGTTTGTGATGATGAGATCTACTATGTTGTCTCCTCTTGTGGGGATGGTGACTAGTTCTTCCATGGCATGTGAGTGTATGAACTCTAGGAACCTGTGGGCTAGAGTGTTGGGGCTGTAGTACTGATCCCAGTCTATATTTGGATAGTTGGGATCACCCAGTGTGATGGTGTTTGCAGGTACATGTATCCCCGCCACTGTTTTCATGAAAGCTCTGTGAGGTACCTGAGTTTCAGAGGATGGCCTGTAACATGCTACAAACTGCAGAGCAGTCTTGCCTATGGTTAATTGCACCGGATGGTGTCCAATGCATCGTGTGTTGCCACCAACCATGAGGTGAGGGTGTCCTTGATGAATATTGCTATTGCCACCCCTCATAGTGGTAATATGTGTACTGCATAGATACGAAATATTGTGCCTCTGACTTAGTAGTGACACATTATGACCACCTTACATAATTGAATAATGTGACTATGCCTCTGTCTAGTCTGTGCCCCTGTCCACATGCAGCTGTCCAGATGTCTCTTGAAGAGAGTCAGTGAGGTACTCTGTCTAACATGAACTGGGATACTCTGCTAGAGTTTGAGATGCCTCTGAGTTATGACTCTGTCCCTTCAGCATGTCCTATACATGTATGTGCTGAGGTTCAAATCTTTAGCTCCCATGTTTCTGGTGGATGTGGATTGCTTGCAGTGGAGCATGTCTACCAAATCCTGATTGGACATGGTCTTGTATGTCAGGCATAGGTCACCTGTACGTATGTGGTATGACACTGAAAAAAGCTTGTTTTTAGTTATTCTTGAAGTATATGACGTGTTGTAGATCCCTGATCTTCATGGTAAGGTACTTGTGGGGTCTCTCCAGCTGCTGCAAGTGCTGGTTGAGGTACATACCAAATGGGGCGTTGTATTCAAGCATGGGCCTGATAAGGGAGAAGTATAGTGGTACAATGACCTCCTATGGTCTGGATGGAATACCCTCCATGATAAGGTGGCCAAGATAGAAAGTCTGTCAAACAACTTTGGCAACATGGGTGTCAAATGAGATGTCACTATCTATATGTGTCCCCAGCTGTCTGATTTGTTTCCTGTACTCATTGGGTTGCTGTCTATGTACAGATCTGTGGGTACTGTGTTCCTCCCAAAGGGGATGGCTACACATCAGTTGCAGTCAGTTTCAGGCCATGAGTCCAGCACCAGCTATCTGTGTGACGGCAGTCTGTAGGATGTGTGTGCTGGCTGATGTATTCACTATGGTGCCCAGGTTGCAGTCATCTGTAAACTTTGTTGGCCACAACCCTCCTATGTTTGCTTTCACATCTGAAAAGTAAATACCAAATAAGAGAGGTCCCAGGACACAACCTTGTGGGACACCACTTGTGACTGGCTTTGAACCTGACAAGGCACCTGCAATGTTGACATTATGGGTTCTGTTTCTGAGCCATTTTGCAACCTATGCTGTGACATATGGTGTTATATTTCAGCTGTTGAGCTTGTCTGTGATGCCTGAGTGGGGTATTGTGTCAAAGGCCTTAGCCAAGCGCAGGTAGGTTGTGTGTACTGTGTAGCCCTCATCAACGGCTCTACTGACAGTTTCAAAGTAGTCAACTTGGTGCAAAACGCAGGATCTGCCCTGTATAAAGCTGAATTGGTGGGATCAAGGGTCTGTAGGACACCAATGTCTCTGTGTGGAAGCTCCATAATGACCCTTCACAAAGCTTTGCAGACAAGGCTGTTTAAGCTTGTGTGGTGGTAGCTGCCAGGGTCTGTGGAGGCATCTCCTTTGTGGAGTGGGACCACTGTTGCCATACGCCAGTGTTCAGGTACAGATCCTGTAGCAAGGCTAAGGTTAAATAGCATCTGCATATACAGGTTTAGCTCCATCTGTAGTTCACATAGCATGCAACTGGGGATACCATCAGGTCCCATTGATGCTGTGTACTGCCTTTGCTGACTGCGGCTCTCACAGGGACATCCAGGATGACAGTGGGGTTACATACAGCTGTGATAACTATCATCTTTTGGGGTGAGGGAGGGGGTACATTGCACTGAACTGGTCTGCCAGGGTGTCACTAATATCTGTCAGGTCACTGGAATATAAGTTGTTGTGTACCAAATCTGAGCATATATGAGGGTTCCCACCCAGGCCAGACATAACTGAAGAAAGCAGTGTGGTTACCTTCATTGTCTGTGGTGATTTATGTCCCCAAGTTGAACTTGGGTGTCTTTATGTGAGAATGTAGCTTTCTACTACTGCTGATCACAGCTGCCTTACCTTCTGGAGATGTAGCTCTGTCTTGCATTAGTATCCTTCATCTGTTATACAGTTTGTTTATGGCTGGGGTCCACCAGACAGGCCACTTTCCCTTGGTGGTGAGGGTCTCATTCTCATTTGTGATTGCATGGTCCATGCTTACTCGGAGATGTCCGTGAAAGTGTCTGTGCAGGAGTCACCATTGTGTGTTGTGGTTTCCACTGGCCCAGTGGGCTTAATGGATACCATCTCAGTCCTAAGAAGTGTGAAGTCAGCTTCTCAGCTGTTTGTCACTATACCCCTGGTATCATACTAGCACTGACACAGGTGTAGACAATTCCCCAGAATCCATCAAACAAAATGGACATGCAGGCTTACAGATGCCCTAGGGGGGTAGCCTAGTATGAACCCATTATGATACAGATTGTACAGGACACTACAGATAACCCCAAGGCTGCTGCAAATGATGGTAGTAAGCATGTTGTTGATTCCTGGATATGCTCCGGATCACACAGATATTACAAACAACATACCAGACACACACAGGTATGGCCAACATACATCCTGACATGTGCAGTGCAAACCCCCCCCCCATAATGCCAAATACCTTCCCCAGCAGACTGCCGCCTCCCTGACATTATGTCACCCTTACCACAGGATACGCACTCCAAAGAGCAGTGTACAACAACAGTGGGTGTTCGCAACAAAGGTGTCTCCTGAATGGATACTAAAAACAACCGCCACAGAATCATGAGAGGTTTGGTCTGCACAACTATGGAAAGGACCAGCATGTACCACAGACATAATGATATTGTGGATCTATTGACACCGACCCTACCCAGTGTGGGTTTACAAAGTGCAGACCCCACCCCTAAACATGTGTGACTCCAGTTGAAACAGTACTTGAAGTCAGTGATGAGGGCAATGTGGTCCACACAGTGTAGTTGGACCATGCAAAGCCTTCTGTACAATACCCTATGTGTTCCGTGATAGATTTGCTCACCAGCTGATATATACACCCCAATGTCATGAGAGGGGTTGCAAACCAGACCAACGACAGAACTGACATGGTCAGACATGCAGCAGCCATGTCAGACTACAAACCACATATAACAGGCATCCCACAAAGCTTGGTCCTGGGACCTTCACCATCTGGTATATATGCCCCATAGGTACAGGCCAACAAGTAAGGACTGTGCTGGAACATGTTTGTAGAGGACAACAAGCCTGACATATCCGATACACCAGCTGACACAAGCATCCAATAAAAGGGCCACATAGAAACAGACAACTGGTGCCATAGCCATGTCAGCATGTTAAATGGTGAAAACAGTATAGTCAGCCTCTGTGGATATCCAGTAAGTGACCACCAATTCCCACATAGGTGTCGCACCCATGACATACCTAACATGTAATGCCAGAATGGGGACACAAGGTGATAGATATCCTGCATTGGACAAAAATGTGGCTGTAGGGTTAACAGAAACAATCCGTGATACCAACCTAATCATGAGGGTTATGACATCTAGCTAAGGGGAGGTCATTGTGGTTTTGCAGTTATCTTTCAGCAGCATTACAAATGACCACAACAGCCTGTGGGGTGTACCTCAGCAGATACATTCAGCAACTGTAAAGTCCACAACAGTACCTCACCAGGAGTATCAAAGAGCTGGAACACATGTAATGTGTCGCCTGATTAAACAGAATTCAGCTCCACACACTGCCATGTTGGCCACCCAGACACAAGCTGTGCCTGATGTAGAAAGCCATGTCCAAGCTGGCAGCAATGCACATGCTGTACCTTGTACAATGTGAATGGCAGGAGATATGCACATGAGGGACCTGAACCCCAGCACTGACATACATAGGACAAGCTGTACTGCATTATCCATAACACAGAAGCCACCCCCACGCATGAGTAAACTACCAGTACAGGTTATCCATAGAGTCACTCATTGATTCTACTCAACAGGGATCCTAACGAGTGGATGGGAGATGGTAGGTATACCCTGGGTATCAATGTTGTGTCACAGGTAGACAGAGGCACAGTATACAAAACAAGACATATGTCATGTCAAACTGCACTTACGATGTGTTGATGGACAAACACACTATCCAATAAGCATTAGAAATGCCCTTGGGCACATCAGTAGTGTTTGCCAATGTACACCCATGTTGTGGAATACACTACTGATGTTGGATGAGGCCGCCAAGTAGTTCACATCTGAACATAATGCAACATGGTCAGATAGGTTCATAGGTTCATACTAGGCTATCTGCCCCAAGGCAGTTCTAAGCCTAGGCCAGAGTCTGGTTGCGTACGCCACCCCTTCTATGGAAACAGTACTGTGCCCATTAGTTTGACGTGCCTGTCTCCAGCAGTGACACAGTGATGATCCCCGGGTAAACCTATGATTTCCCATCCACAGGTCAGGATACCTCTTGAACAGAGCCAGCAAGGTGCTGTGACTCACATGGACCGTGATTGTATTCCACAGCATAGGGAGTCTCCGAGTGATAAATCCACCCCTCCAACATGTCCAATGTACATCCCTGCTATGGTGTAAGTCACTTGCACTAGTGGTTCAGGTGGATCTGACGATTTTGAGGTGGAGCATGTCCATTAATCCCTGGTTGGACATGCTTGCATGTCATGCACATGTCACCTCTAAGCAGACAGTATGTGACTGAATAGAGCTGTAGTGTCTTCAATCTGGCAGCATATGACAGATGTTGGAGACCCTTCATCCTTTGTTGGGGACATTCAGGTCTCTCCACTTGCTGCAGATGTCAGGTGAGATACATCCAGATAAGGCAGTGTACCAGATCACCGGTCCGATAAGTGAAGAGTACAGGGGAACAATGACCCACTAGATCTGGATGTGGATCCCTTCCTGATCATGTGGACAATGTCGAAGGTCCTACTAGCCACTTTAGCAATGTGAGTGTCATCAGAACAGTGACTGTCAACCTGGGTCCCCAGGTCCATGATAACCTCCTCTGTGCTTAGAGGATTGCCACCTATATGGTAGCTTGGGGTTACCTTGCTTTACCTGAAGGGTATGACTACACATGTTTTGCAAGTTGACTTCAGGCCATGGCTCTGGCACCAGCTATCAGTGTCCGTGAGTCCCTTCTGAAGGATATCCGTGTCTGATGCACTGTCCACTATGGCACCCAGTGTGCAGTCATCTGCAAACTTTGTCAGCCAAAGTCCTCCCATGTTGGCCTGTACTTCTGAGAAGTAGATAACAAACAATAGGGGCCAAGGACTGAGCCCTGTGTGAGACCACATGTGACTGGCCTGGTGTCTGACATAGTGCCAGCAACTCTAACCCTGTGGGTCCTGTCCGTCAGACAGTTTGCAACCTGATCTTGTGACATATGGGTGTACATTTCTGTTGGTAGGGTTTCCTACAATACCTGAGTGGGGTATTGCGTTGAAAGTGTTTTCAAGGGCAAGGTAGGCTCTATGGACTGCCTTTCCTCATCAATGGCCTTAGTTACTGTTTTGATAATGTCAACCAAGTACAAAAGGCATGACTTGCCCTTGATCAACACAAACTGGGACAGGTACAATGTCTGCATGTCCCCCATATCTTTCTTTATGAGCTCCATTATGATCCTCTCCATAGCTTTGCAGACTACACTTGTTGCTTATGGGGCAGTAATTACCAGAGTCCATAGAGGCACTGCCTTTGTGCAGACAGGCACAACTGGACCCTAAAGAGGCTGTTGTGCACAGTATGGAAATGTAAATCAGTGATAGGACTAAAGCCCAGGATACTGTCCACCACAGTGAAAGTACTGAACCACTACACTATACAGTACTACAGTGCTAGGTCAGTAGGAATGGATGTTAACAATTGTATGCAAAGTATCCCATGCAAAACCTGCAGGCACAGTATAATCCCTGTTGTGTTCACAGGAAGCATCTGGACAGTAACTACACAACATGTCACAGAACACACAACCTTAAACAGGAGTTATTATTCGAGTTCACACTCATCCACAACTGTGATGGGCTGCATAGTTCAACATATGGAAAGCTCACACTGGGCATGCTCACACACTTTGATAAATGAGACATCATTCACACAACATGCCATGGGAAGGCTGAACTGGGCATGCTCACACACTTAGTTCAAATGTTCCTCTTAACAACTGTGAAAACACACCACAGGATGCACATTCCCCATTCCAAACAATGAAGATGTCAGCACCCTATAAGTAGATCAGTAGAAATGCTACCTCCCAGTAATCCGAATAGCCTGCTAATGCGCCTGTCTCTAGTGTCATAACATAGTTAGGTAGGGGTTTGAATCCAGCAAGTGGCATGTGTGTGTGTGAATGGGGTAAGTGTGTGTATAAGTGTGTATGAGAAGAACATCCCTTTTGGCAACTGTGGAAACACACCACAGGGAGCTCATTCCACTTTCTAAACACTGATGATGTCAGCACCCTATAAGTAGATCAACTGAAATGAAATCTCCCAGTAATGCTAATAGCGCCGCCTGCTAATACGTCCGTCTCTAATGTCATAACATAGTTAGGTAGGGGTTTGAATCCTGCAAAGGGAATGTATGTGTTTTAGTATGAGTGGGGGTTTGTGTGTGCATAACGCTGTGGAGGGAAAGTGCCTTTGCCAACTGGGAGAACACACTACAGGGTGCACATCCCTCTTCGAAACACAGATGATGTCAGCACCTCTAAGTACAGCATTGGAAAAGATTGCTCCTACTAATGCAAATAGCACACTCTGCTAATGTGTCTGCCTTTAGAGTCATAACACATCTAGGTAGGGGTTTGGATCTTGCAAATGGAAAGTATGCATTTTACTGTGGGTGGGGTTGGTGTGTGTGCACAATGGTGGGGATGGGATGTCTCTTTGCCAAATGGGGCTATGCACTGCAGGGTGCACATTTCCTTAACAAACAGTGATGTTGACAGCACCCTGTACAAACAGAACAACAACACAGAAGGTGTTGGTACCAATGATGCATGTAAGGTTACACTTCAACTAATGTCCACAAAACAAAGTAGGATAAACAAATGCTCCTTTTACTCTATCCAAACAACATGGCAACAGACAACTGCCACTACTCAGTATAGTGCTACATGCTACTGTAACATGCAGATGTACCAGAATATACCTAGATAGTGTTTTGAAGCCTGAATGTGGCAAGTGTGTGGATGTGGGATGTTACTGTGTGTGCATTTCCGTATGGAAAACATGTTTGAGATATTGGCAATATTGTTGCAGACAGTTTAGGTGCAGATATCCCCCCCCCATTCTCCTACACAAGTGGAATTAGTTATCACAGATGACTGTAACCTCCCTATCCTCCTCACATGTCCAGGTGAGGGCCACCCTCAACATTGCAGGACACATAGCATCACTGTTACAGAATGGTATCCCTGGATGTGTGCTACATTCACCCCTGGAGGACATGGCACCACATTACAGACTAATATTACTCCCTGGCCATACTACAGGATGTGTACCTGAAGAGTGCCATACAGACACAGTGGTCCCACACCAATGAGGAGTAACCTCTACTGACCCTGGTATCTACTGCATCATATGCACAACTGGCCTTCTGTTCTAAGCTACGGAAGTTTCACGCATGGGCAACATGTACAGCAATGTTACATATGTATATATTTCAGGACTATGCACACAAAACCTATCTCATGGACAGAGCTAAAGATAGTGAACTATGATACATTTGGAGGTGTCACAGTAAACACAGTATTAACCTGCTACTTTGCATTACCTGTGTTTGTGGCAGCTGTTGCTGTGTCAGTGGTGCTTGCTTGCTGCTTGCTGTTTGCTACTCATGGTTCTGCTGCTGGCTGTCTGTATATTTTCTCTTCTCTCTGTCTCTCTCTCTCTCTTTCTCATTAGGTTTGTGCAATGACTGTATTGCATGAGTGGAGTGTGGGTACTGAATGCTTTTGTAGGTATCTGCATAGGTCCATGTGATGGCCCCTGCACCAATTGTAAGGCAGCATTTGCTAATTGCATGCAGCCAGGTGTGTGTTGATTGCATGTCTCACTGTGATTTCAGGACACTGCTATAAAAGGTATGTGAGATAGGCGTTGCCCTTTCAGATTGTAGGGCGTGGACGATGCTGGTATGCTGTTGACAGTGTTCTGTGAGTGTGAAGGTTAGTATGGGAATCCAGTGATTTGGCCATTAAAACTTTACCTCACATGCTTTGGATGGTACATCTCCTATATTGCCTTTATACTAATTCCTACTATTGACTGTTATATTTATTTTAGCAGAGTGATTTTGTATGGCTGTCATGGCTTAGTGGTAGGTCAATAAGACTAATGTTACCAAGGTCCTGGGTTCGAGACTGGCAGTGGGAATTTTTTTTGTCTCCAGACTTTCAAAATGAGTACAAGACCTGTCAATCAAAGTGCCATAAAGGCACTTTTAAGCACTTTAAACCAGGTCTGCACTCATTAGCAGAAGGAGGCGTGTCCAGTATGACCTGGCCTTGGCAAAGAGGCAACGCATAGCACATATGCTTGGTCAGTAGGAACACTGGGACTGATACCTGCTCTGACTCACTCATACAGTAACAGGGATGCCTAACATGACACAACCTGCTTCCAAACTCACAGGGAGTGTAGTATGTGTATCCGACAGAGGTGGCCCTGCAGCACCACCTGAGGCATGAATGCCATGTGTTAAGTAATGTAATAACATGTACAATATGCACACCTGAGGACCCCAACTAACATCCATATCCACGCATATGACCCTATGGAAACAGCTGCACGCCATACAGTGATGTACATGTGCAAAAACATGGAACAAGATACAAAATGAGGGTGACTAGCAATAAATAGCATGGATAACCACACACCCATGTTTGTACCACAACAAGAAGAAACATCGAATAGCCATGGTCAAAAACAATGGCTAAAACCGACTACTACTATATAGCTTGCTGCAGACCACTGTCCTAATAGCAGGAACTGCCCCAGGCCTATGTCCATAGGTCCATAGGTTCATACTAGGCTATCTGCCCTAGGGCATTAATAAGCCTAGCCCAGAGAGTTTTGTGGCTTCTGCCACCCTGCAAGTTGATGGATAATATGCCCATTATTTTGCTGTGCCTCTGTCAAGCAGTGATACTGAGGTTATCCCTGGGGTATACCTGCAATCTCCCATCCATTGGTCACGATCTCACTTGAACAAAGCCAGTGAGGTGCTCAGCCTCACATGTACCAGGATGTTGTTCCACAGCATATGGACTCTCTGGGTGAGGAATCTGTCCCTTCAGCACATCCTATTAATATCTGTGTTGAGGATTAGGTCTCCTGCCCTTGTAGTTCTGATGGATGTAGAGGTCTTGAGGTGAAGCATGTTCATTAATCCTGGGTTGGACATAGCCTTGTATGTCAGGCACAGGTCACCTCTGAGCAGACAGTGTTTACTGAATACAGCTGGAATTCCTTCAGTCGGGCAGCATAAGAAATATGTTTGAGACCCTTTCACCTCCTGTCGAGGAATATGTGGGCCCATCCAATCTGAATGGGGCATTGTATGCAATCATTGGTCTGATGAGTGATGAGTACAGGGGAACAATGACCTCCCTTGATCTAGATGTGAATCACTGCATGATGAGGTGGCCAATGTAGAAGGCCTTCCAAACTACCCTGGCAATGTGAGTGTCAAACAAAAGGTCACTGTCAATCTGGGTGCCCAGGTCCCTGATAACGAACATTGTGCTTAGAGGATTGCCACCTAGATGGGAAGTAGTGGTAACCTTGTTCTTCCTGAAGGGTATGGCTATGCATTGTTTAGTGTTTAATGTAAGGCCATGGCTGTGGCACCAGTTAGCCGACCTTATGAGACCCTTCTGAAGGATGTCTGTGTCAGATGGGTTTCCAACTATGCTTCCCAGTTTGCAGTCATCTTCAAACTTTGTCAGCCATAATCCTCCTGTGCTTGCTCGCATTCTGAAAAGTAGATACTGAACAAATGTGGGCCCAGGACTGAGGCCCTGTGGGACACCACTTGTGACAGCTCTGGAGTGTGAACTGGCACCAGCAACTTTGACCCTGTGTGTTCCACACTTAGCCAGTTTGCAAACCCATGCTGTGATGTATGGGTTCACAATTAAGCTGGTGATGTTTTCAATGATACCCGAGTGGGTATTGTGTCGAAAGCCTTGCCAGGTCAAGGTAGGCTGTGTGGACTGCCTTGCCCACGCCAATGGCCTGGGTGAGTGTTTTAAAAAGTCAACCAAGTTTAAAAGGCATGATCTGCCCTTGACAAAGCCAAACTGGATTGGACCCAATGTCTGCAAGTCCCCTATGTCTTCATTTAGAATTCCCATTATGATCCTCTCCATAGCCTAGCAGAACAGGCTTGTCAAGGTGATGGGATGGTAGTTTCTGGGTTGGTGGAGGCACCCCCTTTGTGAAGTTGGTCCACCATTGCTGTATGCCACTCCTTGGGAACATATCCTGAGGTGAGGCTAAGATTAAACAGCTGCCCTAACTGCGGGTGTAATTACTCATTGAGTTCATGGAGCACACAACTGGGGACACCATCTGGTCCCATGGATAAAGTGTTTTCTGCCTTGGATTGAGCAGTTCCCACCCCAGCAGTGGAGATGTTTGGGTGGCTACAATCCTCTGGTGTACATACCCCCCAGTTGGGGGGGGGGAGAAATCTGCACTGAACCTGTCAGCCAGTATGTTGCCAATGTCTGTAGGTGCAGTGATACCAACATCATTCTGAACTAAGTCTGAGCATATCTGGGAGTTTCCTCCCAGGTTTCAAACATAGGTAAAAAACGCCTCATGATTGTCCCTGGAGTCCTGAGTGGGTTTACTCTCTAAACATGCCTCGATGATTGTATGGGGAACCCAGTGTTTTACTCACTATGAGCAGGGGTGTCTTCCCCACGGATTACACTCTATCTTGTAGTAGCTCCTTCCTTGTGTTGTACAGCTTGTTTATGGCTAGGGTCCACCAGACTGGATGCTTGCCTGTGGTACAAAGAGTCATTATTATTTGGGATTGCCTGAACCATGCAGTCCTGGAGGTGCTGGTAGAAGGCATTTCTAAGTGATACAGTGGCTTGGGTAATGGTGTCCGCTGGCCTGGGGCCTTGAAAGAGACCACACCAGTGCTCAGAAATGTGAAGTCGGCATTTGACAAGGTCTTCACTGCTTCATTTCCCATCTGGGGTGTGGATGGGATGTGGACTCCCACTGAGAGTAGTCCATGAGCTGATCTCAACAATGATGTGTATACGCCTGGTGTTGAAGAGTGTGACCCCATGTTTGTGATGATGTGTTCTAGTAAGTTGCCTCCACTTGAGGGGATTGGGACCAGTTGTTCCATGGCATTTCAGTGTATGAACTCTTGGAACCTTTGTGTTAGAGTGTTGTGGCATGATTAGTGATCCCAGTCTATATGTGGATAGTTGGAATCACCCAGTAGGATGGTGTTTGGAGATACATTTATCCCCTTCAGTGTTGGCAGGATAGCTGTGTGAGGTACCTGAGTTTGAGCAGGTGGCATGTAACATGCTACAAACTGCAGAGCAGTGTTGCCTACGGTCACTGGCACCTGGATGGTCTCCGATGCATCGTGTGTTGCCACCAACCATGAGGTGAGGGTGTCCTTGATGAATATGGACACCCACCATCCTTCTTGGTGTTGTCGGGATGCTGGTGCCGGAATGCATGAGATGAGGTAACACCCGATAGTGCCGGTGTGCTGTCAGAAACTGTGAACCAGGTTTCAGGCACAGCACAGACATCAATGTGCTACATACTGAGAAGGGCATAGAGTGTGTGCAGCTTGAGGTAGAGACCTTGGGCATTGAGCAGCATTAGCCTTAGTGTCTCTCCTTTACTGTGTTCTAGGGTGGTAGGTGTAGAATCTGAATCTTGCATAAAAAAGGCACAATGGGGTGGCAAGAGCATCATCTCAAACTGAAGCCCAGGGTGACAGGTGCAAGCCGTCCCTTGCAAATCACCATGGCCTGTCCAGCATCTCGCCCCAGGCAGACAGACATTGGAACCCCCCAGAATGACACCATAGTCTAAGCCAAATTCAGCAGCTGATCATCTTGTCTCTGTTTATGTGGCATCATACTTGGTGAAGGTAGGATACTGCCGAAGGTCAGGGTCATACCTGCCTGGCCTACATAATCAGAGGGATCCTCTATGTCTCTTTCCATGTAGTCCAGGGAGGTACATCTCAGGTCGTTCACACCAGCATGGATTATGACTGGGTCAGACCTGTACTTGCAGTTTAGTGACCTGAGTGCTTGCATTATGTGGTGGATTCCAGCACCCAATAGGCAGCTTACTGTGACCTCCTCTGTACCTGATCTGGTGAGTGGGACATCAGTGTGTCTGACTATGGAGTCACCTATGACAAGTGTGTCTGGCATTGTGTTTGGCCTTAAGGGCTGTGACTGTTTGGCACACCGACTCTGTGGTCAATGTGTTGCATGTGCTGTGCCCTGTGGAGGCAGTTGTGTGAGTGTCTGCTGTGGTGGCCACCGCCATTCTGGTAGACCTCTGATCAGAGCCTCCGAGAGTGTCTCTGTGTGTCTATGTGTATGATCTTAAGTTGTGACAGTGCCATGTGAGACTGGATTAAAGATGTGTGTGTGGTTACCTTCACCCTCTCTCCAGTCTTGCTAGTCCTATGCTGAGAGAGCTCAGCCTCCACTTTGGCTATATAGTTGCATCTCTCACATGTATGTGTGTTTTATGGCAGAAGGAGAGGGTTGTCAGTGTACATGAGGCAACTGTAACAGTGCCTCAATATTCCCAGGTTCACCAGCTGAGCAGGAGAGGACACTAGCAACTGATCCCTAGACATGCTAGAAGGAATAGACAAAACAATGTTGGAATACAGGGAGATATGAAGACCCCAAGCCACATCATACTGTTTGATTGACAATAGCTACACATACACTGGTGTTTCATAGTGTCATAGTGTACTACTAGGCTATCTGCCCTAGTGCATGTATAAGCCTAGCCATAGTGATGTGGCTATTGCCACCCTTATAGTGGTAATAAGTGTACAGAATAGATTCTGAATATTGTGCCTCTGACTTAGTAGTGACACATTATGACCCCTTACGTAATTGAATAACATGACTGTGTCTCTGTCTAGTCTGTGCCTCCGCCTCATATGCACTTGTCCAGATGTCTCCTGAAGAGAGTCAGTGAGGGACTCTGTCAAACATGAACTGGGATACTCTGCTAGAGTGTGAGATGCCTCTGAGTTATGGCTCTGTCCCTCCAGCATGTCCTATACATGTATGTGCTGAGGTTCAAATAGTCAGCTTTCATGGCTCTGGTGGATTTGGATTGCTTGCAATGGAGCATGTCTACCAAATCCTGATTGGACATGGTCTTGTATGTCAGGCATAGGTCACCTGTAAGTATGCGGTATGACACTGAACAAAGCTGGACTTCCTCTATTCCGAAGCATATGACATGTGTTGAAGAACCCTGATCTTCATGGTAGGTACTTTACGGGTGCAAAGGTGCAAAAGGCAGGATCTGCCCTGTACAAAGCTGAACTAGGTGGGAACAAGGGTCTGTAGGTCAGTAATGTGTCTGTGTAAGAGCTCCATGACTCCTCCCATATCTTTGCAGACAAGGCTGGTTAAGCCTGTGTGGTGGTAGTTGCCATGGTCTGTGGAGGCATCTCCCTTGGAGTGGGACCACTGTTGCCGTGATGCCAGTGTTCAGGTACATATCCTGTAGCAAGACTAAGGTTAACTAGCAGTTGTATATATGGGTCCAGCCCCTTCTGGAGTTCACATAGCATGCAACCGGAGATACCAGCAGGTCCCATGGATGCTGTGTACTTGTCTTTGCTGAGTGTGGCTCTCACATGGACATCCAAGATGACAGTGAGGTTACATACAACAGTGATAACTATCTTGTTTTGGGGTAGAGGGATGAGGTACATCGCACTGAAGGTGTCCGCCGGAATGTTGCCAATATCTGTCAGGTCACTGAATATATGTTGTTGTGTACCAACTCTGAGCATATCCGAGGGTTCACAACCAGGTGTCTGACATAACTGAAGAAAGCAGTGTGGTTACCTTCATTGTCTTTGGTGATTTATGTCCCCAAGTTGACCTTGCATGTCTTTATGAGATAATGTAGCTTTCTACTAGTGCTGATCACAGCTGTCTTCCCTTTGGAGATGTAGCTCTGTCTTGCATTACTAACCCTCATCTCTCATACAGTTTGTTTATGGCTGGGTCCACCAGACAGGACACTTTCCTTTGTGGAGAGGGTCCTGTTTTCATTTGTGATTGTATGGTCCATGCTGTCTGACATCTAGCTAAGGGGAGGTCATTGTGGTTCTGCAGTTATCTTTCATCAGCATTAGAAATGACAACAACAGCCCCTGTGGGTGTACCTCATGCACACACATCCAGCACCTGTAAAGTCCACAACAGTACCTCACCAGGAGTATGACAGAGCTGGAACACATGTAATGTGTAGTCTGATTAAACAGAGTGCAGCTCCACACACTGCCATGCTGTCCACCCAGATGCAAGCTGTGCCTGATGTAGAAAGCCATGTCCAAGCTGGAATCAATGCACATGCTGCACCTTGTACAATCTGAATGGCAGGGAGCTATGCACATGAGGGACCTGAACCCCAGCACTGACATATATAGGACAGGCTGTACTGCATTATCCAAAACACAGAAGCCACCCCACACATGAGTAAACTACCAGTACAGGTTGTCCATAAAGACACTGGTTGAGTCCCCTCAACAGGAATCCTAATGAGTGGATGGGAGATGGGAGGTTTACCCTGGGTATCAATGTTATGTCACAGGTAGACAGAGGCACAGTATACTAAACAAGACATATGACATGTCAAACTACGCTTACAATGTGTTGATGGACAAACACATTCTCCGACTAGCATTAGGTCAAGATACCTCTTGAACACAGCCAGCAAGGTGCTCTGCCTCAAATGGACCAGGATTGTATTCCACAGCATAGGAGTCTCCGAAAGTGATAACTCCATCCCTCCAACATGTCCAACATACATCCCTGCTGGTGTCAGTCACCTGCACTAGTGGTTCAGGTGGATCTTCTGAGTCTGAGGTGGAGCATGTCCATTAATCCCTGTTTGGACATGGCCTCGCATGTCAGGCACATGTCACCTCTAAGCAGACGGTATGTGAGTGAATAGAGTGTGAGTGTCTTCAATCTGGCAGCATATGACAGCTGTTGTGGTTCCTTGATCCTTTAGGTGGGAGACAGTCAGGGTGTCTCCAATTGCTGCAGATGTTGGGTGAGATACAGCCAGAATAGGGCATTTGACTCGATCACCGGTCTGATAACTGAAGAGTACAGGGGAACAATGACCCACTAGAGCTGGATGTGAATCCCATCCTTATCAGGTGGGCAATGTAGAAGGTCTTCCTAGCCACTTTAGCAATGTGAGTCTCAGAAGAATGGCGAATGTCAACCTGGGTCCCCAGGTCCATGATAACCTCCTCTGTGCTTAGAGGATTGCCACCTATATGGTAGCTTGGGGTCACCTTGCTTTTCCTGAAGGGTATGTCTACACATGTTGTGCGCTCTGACTTCAGGCCATGGCCCTGGCACCAGCTATCAGTTACTGTGAGTCCCTTCTGAATGATATCTGTGTGTGATGCACTGTCCACTATGGTGCCCAGTGTGCAGTCATCTGCTAACATTGTCATCCAAAGTCCTCCCATGTTGGCCTGTACTCCTGGGAAGTACATGACAAACAATGGTGGCCAAGGACTGAGCCCTGTGTGACACCACCTGTGACCAGCCTGGAGTCTAACATAGTGCCAGCAACTCTAACCCTGTGGGTCCCGCCCTTAAGCCAGTTTGCAACCCATCTTGTGACATATGGGTTTACATTTCAGTTGTTAGTTTACCACAATACCTGAGTGGGGTATTGTGTTGAAAGTGTTAGCAAGGCCAAGGTAGGCTGTATGGACTGCCTTTCCCCAACAATGGCCTAAGTGACCAATTTGAAGATGTCAACCCAGTACAAAAGGCATGATCTGCCCCTGACCAAGCCAAATGGGATGGGTACAATGTCTGCATGTCCCCTATATCTTTGTTTATGAGCTCAATTATGATCCTCTCCATAGATTTGCAGACTACACTTGTTAAGCTTATGGGGCAGCAATTAACAGGGTCTGTAGAGGCACTGCCTTTGTGCAGATGTGCACAACTGGACCCTAACCAGCCTGTTGTGCACACTATGAAAATGTAAATCAGTGATAGGACTGAAGCCCAGGATACTGACCACCACAGTGAAAGTACTGAAACACTACACTAGACAGTGCTACAGTGTTAGGTCAGTATGAACGGATGTTGACAATTGTGTGCAAAGTATCCCATGCAAAACCTGCAGGCACAGTATACTCCCAGTTTTGTTCACAAAAAGCATTCGACAGTAACTACACAACATGGCACAGAACACACAACCATAAACTGGAGGTATTTGTTCAAGGTCACACTCATCCACAAATGTGATGGGCTGCAGAGTTCAACATATGTAAAGCCCACACTGGGCATGCTCACACACTTAGATAAATGAGACATCTTTCACACAACATGCCACAGGAAGGCTGAACTGGGCATGCTCACACACTTGGTCCAAATGTTACCCCTAGCAATGTGAAAACACACCACAGGATGCTCATCCCCTTTCTAGACACTGATCATGTAAGCACCCTATAAGTATATTGGAGAAAAGGATTCTCTCAGTAATCCGAATAGCGCCGTGCTAATGCGTCCGCCTCTAGTGTCATAACATAGTTAGGTAGGGGTTTGAATACAGCAGGTGGCAAGTGTGTGTGAAGGGGGTAAGTGTGTGTGTAAGTGTGTATGAAAGAAACATCCCTTTGGCAACTGGGAAAACACACCACAGGATGATCATTCCACTTTCTAGACTCTGATGATGTCAGCACCCTATAAGTATATTGGAGAAAAGGATTCTCTCAGTAATCCGAATAGCTACTGCTAATGCCTCCGCCTCTAGTATCATAACATAGTTAGGTAGGGGTTTGAATCCAGCAGGTGGCAAGTGTGTGTGAAGGGGGTAAGTGTGTGTAAGGGTATGAAAGAAACATCCCTTTGGCAACTGGGAAAACACACCACAGGATGATCATTCCACTTTCTAAACTCTGATGATGTCAGCACCTACAAGTATATCAGGGAAAGGACATTCCCAGTAATGCTAATAGCGCTGTGCTAATGCGTCCGCCTCTAGTGTCATAACATAGTTAGGTAGGGGTTTGAATCCAGCAGGTGGCAAGTGTGTGTGAAGGGGGTAAGTGTGTATGAAAGAAACATCCCTTTGGCAACTGGGAAAACACACCACAGGATGATCATTCCACTTTCTAAACTCTAATGATATCAGCACCCTATAAGTATATCAGGGAAAGGACATTCCCAGTAATGCTAATAGCTGTGCTAAGGCGTCCATCTCTAGTGTTATAACATAGTTAGGTAGGGGTTTGAATCCAGCAGATGGCAAGTGTGTGTGAAGGGGGTAAGTGTGCATGAAAGAAACATCCCTTTTGGCAACTGGGAAAACACACCACAGGATGATCATTCCACTTTCTAAACTCTGATGATGTCAGCACCCTACAAGTATATCAGGGGAAAGGACATTCCCCAGTAATGCGAATAGCATGCTGTGCTAATGCGTCCGTCTCTAGTGTCATAACATAGTTAGGTAGGGGTTTGAATCCAGCAGGTGGCAAGTGTGTGTGAAGGGGGTAAGTGTGTATGAAAGATACATCCCTTTTGGCAACTGGGAAAACACACCACAGGATGATCATTCCACTTTCTAAACTCTGATGATGTCAGCACCCTATAAGTGTATCAGGGGAAAGGACATTCCCAGTAATGCGAATAGCGCACTGTGCTAATGCGTCCGTCTCTAGTGTCATAACATAGTTAGGTAGGGGTTTGAATCCAGCAAGTGGCAAGTGTGTGTGAAGGGGGTAAGTGTGTATGAAAGAAACATCCCTTTGGCAACTGGGAAAACACACTACAGGATGCACATACCCATTTCTAAACGATATCACAATTATGTATGGCTTTTGATTACAGACATGCCATGTGTGTTGTGCACACACAGAATGCCCATGTGTGTGGGTTGTCCCTCACAATAATGCATGACATTGATTACACCGGTTATGGCAATGAACACATGATGTATGTGTGTGCCAAATACACATATGTACCTGAGACTTTCAATAGTTACCATGTGTGATGCCTGCCACATGTGAATACATGGTATTTGCACAGGGTAACATTATGACCGTGGTCTTCTGTGCAGATGCTGCATGTGGGATGTGTATATACAGTGTGAGATGTAGATGCTATCAGCCTAGTAGTGAGGGATGCACACCTGGTCTGGGGCATAAAGTCTACATGTTGTTAATGTACAGGAGCTGCATGTTCTCACCTGTTGTGGGAGTGGTAAGACAGTATTCCATAGCAATGCAGTGACTGCATGCTAAGAACCATTCAGCTAGGGTGTTGTAGCTACACTTATTCATTAGCATTCATTAATTTGTCGGAATCCCTGGTGAGGGTCTGATGCCAACCAAGGTCAGGGGTCTACCAGCCTGTGTCACTTGCTCAGTGATCTCTTTCATGTTCCCTATCACGTATCCCAGTGAGCCACATCCCACATCAGCTGTGGTGGCATGGACAATGACTGAGTCATATGTGTCCATGCATCTGACTGACTTGTATGTTGTTGTTACAGTTTGGCCATGTGTTTCCATCTCATACATGTGATGTACATCAATGGGTAGGGATAGGGTTGACTGTGTACATGTGGCAGCTGTGACATTACTACATGACACACATATTCCACAACTGTATCATAGAGGTGACTGACAACTGACCTTGCACATGCTACCGGAGTATTGAGCTTACATTGGTGGTTGACAGCACATAGGGCCAATGGTGCCTAAGTGACATAGGTCCATAGGTTCGCACAGGATATCTGCCCAGGGCATGTATCCACCTAGCCAGAATGTGCCTTTCAACATGCATTGTGAATCTGTCTTGCTATGCCCTTTTCCAAGGTTAGTATACTGTGCCTCTTTCTCACAGTGACACATAAGTGATACCCAGCGTAACCCTACAATGTCACATCCAGTCATTAATATCGTTCAAGAAAGTAGTCACTGAGGCAGTCCACCTAACCTCTAATGTGATAATAATCAGGAATGAAGGGTGCCTCTGAGTTGTGAATGTGCCCTCCACCATGTCCTATGTATATCACTCCTGAAGTTCAAGTATTTCCTGGTGGGATCTGGATATTCTGAGATGCAGCATGGCCATTACGTGAGGGTATGACCTGGCCTTCTATGTCAGGCACAGATTGCCTATGAAGAGGCAGTATGTCACTGAGTACAGCTGCTGCTACTTTAACCAGTCAGTATGTGGCATCTGTTTGAGCACTTTGATCCCCTTGTCGAGGTACATATGTGGTAGCCCCAGTTGCTGCAGGTGTCTGGTAAGGTGCATGCCGACAGGTTCATCATAGTCAATTATGGGCATGATGAGGGATGAGTAAAGGGGCACAATGTCCTCCCCTGGCCTACATGTGGATCCCATGATGATGTGGCCCATATCACATGCTTACCTAACCACTTTGTCCATGTTGTTGTCAAATGGTAGAATGCTATCAACCCATGCACTTAAGGTCCATAATTCCTTGGTCTGCACTTACTGGATTAACACATATGTGGTACATGGTGGTCATTTAGTGTTTGACAAAGGGGATGACTATACTCTTTCTGTCATTCACGGTGAGGCCATGGCTGTGGCACAAGTCTTTTGTTTGCAAGAGTCCCTTTGGAGGATGCGGTGTTAGCTGTTGAGTTGATTATGGTGTTCGGTCTGCAGTCACCTGTGACTTGCTGAGCCACAGTACTTCCATGTTGGCCTGTACCTATGACAAATATATAATGAACATGACAGCCCCTAGGGCTTTGCCTTGTGGGACACCACTTGTACCAGGTTGGAGGCTGACATGGCTCCAGCAATTCTACCATGTGTGTTCTGCCCTTGAGCCACTGTGCAATACCCATAGTGACATAGGGGTTAATATGTACACTGGTGAGCTTCCCTAGAATGCACAAGTGGGGTATTGTATCCAAGGCTTATGCAAGGTCCAGGTAGGCTGTGTGGACCTCCTACCCTTGACAGTGGCCTTGGTGACTGTTTCAAACAAAGCAAACAGGTTTGATAGGCAGGATTTGCCATTGACAAAGCCAAACTGTGTATGGTGACATGTCTGTAGGTCCACAATATCTAGATATGTGAGGTTCTTGATGATTCTTGCCATAGCTTTGCAGACAAAGCTAGTCAGACATATGGGGCAGTAGTGTCCAGGATCCGTGACGGCACCACCTGCATGTTGAGGGACCACTGTTGCTGTATGCCACTCTCTGGCCACATATCATGTATTAAGGCTGGGATTGAACAGTGGTGTTATGTCTGTGTGTAGCTCTTCTTGTGGTTCATGTAGGACACAGCCTGGGACACTGTCTGGTCCCATTGATGCAGTGTTTATTGCTTTGGGAAGGGCATCTCTTACCTGAGCATCTGTGATGTCAGGGGGGGAAGCACTGTGATGCGAGACATATGTTCCCTTTGGTGTAGTGGGGAGAGAAGGCAGCATTGAACCTGTCCACTAGGATGATGGCAATGTCTGTGTGTTTTATATTTTGTGTGACATATTGTATTACCTCTGAGCATATCTGGGTAGTACCACCCAGGTTACTAACATAACTACAGGCAGCCTTGTGATTATCCTCAGTGGCTTGTGGAATCCTCTCTCAAAGATGGCCTTAGACAATCATATGGGTGCCTGTAGTTGTCTTCCAATACTCATCAGTGGTGCCTTCACATTTTGGGAGGTTGTTGTATCATGTAGTGGCGCCATCCTTCTATTGTACAGTGTGTTTATGGCTGGTGTCCGCGCCCAGGACATCTGCCTTTGGAGAATTGGGTCATGCTTTCATATGTGGCTTCATGATCCATGCATTCCTGAATGTGTCCACAGAATGCCTCTATACAGGTATCTGCAGTCTGGTCCATATTTTCAACAGGCCTTGGGCCTTTGAAGGTTTCCACATCATTTATGAGGGGTGTGCACTTGCTTGACATGAGCTGTTGACAGACGTGCCGCCTTCCAGACAGAGCAAGGGAGGGTCACAGTCAGCTACCTGTTGGGACGCACTCCCTGGACCACATGGAAAGAGACACAGAGGAGCTCTTACAGCACCCTCTCAAACTCAGGTCTCCCACACAGCCTTCATGCTGACACAGGAGAGTTTAGATTACTCTGCAAACACCATCATACTGGGTGATGCCAGCTACCCAAACATAGACTGTGTATATTACACAGGCCACAATACCCAAGCTCTAAGGTTCCCATTGATCAGACATTCTTTGGCTATGGAACAGGTAACCAACCTTCCCACAAGAGGGGCAGATATACTAGAGCTGATCTTTACAAACATGAGTAAAAACAGCCCACCACTGGGAGTATATCCCTCATTGTTGCAATCAAACCATATACTAATCACACTGGTGTTCTGGATCCCCACATATGCAAACCTCCAACACATCGATGTGTGTGTGTGGGAAATCTCCCTATTAGCAACCGTGACAGTAGCGTACAGGATGCAGATCCCCTTTGAAACAGTGATGATGTCAGGACTGTATAACTATATCACCTGTAGTAAAGTCCTCCAGTAATTTGCATAGCGACTCTGCTAATGTGTCTTTCTTCAGTGTCATAACGTAGTTAGGTGGGGGTTTGAATCCTGCAAAGGGAATGTATGAGTGTGGTTTATGTGTGTGCACTATGCTGGGAGGGTTAACTGCCTTTGCCAACTGGGAGAACACACTACAGGGTGCACATCCCTCCTCCTACACACAGATGATGTCAGCACCCTCTAAGTACAGCATTAGTAAAGATTTCTCCAAGTACTGCAAATAGCACACTCTGCTAATGTGTCTGTTTCTACTGTCATTGCACAGTTAGGTATGGGTTTGAATCTTGCAAATGGAAAGTATGTGTTTTACTGTTGGTGGGGTTAGTGTGTGTGCACAATGATGGGGTGGGATGTGGCTTTTGCCACATGGGGCTATGCACTGCAGGGTGGTCATTACCCTTAACAAGCAGTGATGTTGATAGCACCCTATACAAACAAAACTACAAAACAGAAGGTGTTGGTACTGATAACACATGTAAGGTAACACTTGTTCAAGTAATGTCCACAAAACGGAGTAGGATAATGAAACAATTCTTTTATTCTATACAGACAACATGACAACAGACAACTAACTGCCAGTACTCAGTATAGTGTTACATGCTACTGTAACACGCACATGTACCCGAATATACCTAGATAGTGTTCTGAAGCCTGAATGTGGCAAGTGTGTGGATGTGGGATGTGTCTGTGTGTGCATTTCCGTATGGGAAACATGTTTGCTGTGGCAATCAGGGTACTACAGTACCTGATGCACATTACATCTTCCAACTGATGAGGTTGCCTGCACCCTGTGAGTACAGGTAGAGAAGGGGATGCCAGTAGTAAACAACATAGTGCACTTCTGAAATGTGTACCTGTCATGTATCAACAGCTACTCATGTAGGGTGATAAATAATGGGAATGGCAGGTGAGCGGGTGCATGTGTGTGGGTAGCAGGGTGTGTATAAATGCATGTGTGACAGAACAGATACATGTAGCTGAATCTACATAACAGCACAAGATGCACATTGCCATAGTCAATGTTAGCATGTGATGGTGTGCAGCTGGTACACTTTGTTAAGTAGTATGGGTGCAGATAACAATTGAGGACATTCATACAGTTACTGCAGCAGGACTGATGGGATATACACACATTTATACTGCAACACACAACAGTTACCAACATGTTACTACTTATACACATCTATAGTCACCCTGTGCATCAGCAACGTGTTTACCTTTACCTGCACCGATGTTGTAGTATGCAGGAGGTGGCACAGTGTCATCATATGCACAGGGTGTGGGTTAGGTATGCCCAAGCCGCGCACTGGTAACACCAATTGACATGTGTGTGTATGTGTGTTTGTCAGGGGCAGCAGTACAGGGTGGACCGCTGTTGGTGCAGTGTGTGTGTGTATGTGTTTGCCCTAGGTGTTAGGTTTCTGCATGTGTGTAAGCACGCACACAGTCCCACATAATGGCTGCCATGTACAGGGTTTTGTGGACAGCCACAGACTGCACCTGTCAGGTCATCCAGATCAGTGTCTGTGGGCACGGACACGGTACCTGTGCCTGGCAGGGTGCTACCGGTCAGATCCGTACTAACCCAGACTGGGTACTGTCATCGGAAGCAGGGGTGTGTTGACTGGACACAGTTCCCTGTTGGGACTGTCCAGAGCCACGCACGTGGTCTCCTGGGGCGTTTGGATGACAGCACAGACCCAGCATTGCTGGGGCTGGTGCTGGCACTTGAGGCGCGAGTGGGCCCGCTGTCGCCCACGCCACTGCCAGCTGGTGCTCTTGCTGGCATACGCCACGCCGACGCCGCAAACGCACACCATCGCCTCTGGCCCATGGACATCTGGTTGTGGAGCAGCTGTTGTATGCCCCCACAACGCCTGTCAACGACATCTGTGAAGTTACGGATAGCATTCGCAACATCATGCATGCCGCCTGTCATGGCTATGCGACATGCTCTCAGCTCCCTCAGACCCTGTCTGGTGTACCTTTCCATACGTGCCTGTGCCTGCATGACAGTTCTAAACATAGTGGAGGTTGACATACCTCCTTGGGCACGGCCAGAGGCAGTACGGCCACGGATGCCCCCACGAGAACCCATGGGCGACTGTCTGCGTGGTACCATTGGAGGCCTCTGCACATGGCTGCCTTGTGAGGATGCATGTGCCACAGGTACCACATTACCCTGATCTATGCCCACTGCTGACTGTCCATCACCTAGGGACAATGGTGATAAAGGATGTAACGGCAGGATGACTGTGCGCATTGACGGGTTGAAAGCTGTGTACTGTCAATTGGCTGACCAATGGCGGACCCAGACACACCTTCCTGCACCATTACAGACATTTCATCATCATCAGTACCTGGGGCACAAGATTCAGGTTCCCTGCTGCAGGTCACCAGAGCAGCACCAGAACCTACGGAAGGAAAACATGGAACACAGATTACAGTCTCAATACATATTTGAAAGAGATGCACTTCAATACTAATGCACACATTCAGAAATGGACACATGCACTCATGGACACTAACACACATGCACACTTGGGCACAGGCACACTTGCACACATGCACACCCCACAGTAAACACACACATCAGTACCGTGTTACACTACTAAATTTACTACCTGTCAATTACAGTTATTGTGTACACAGTCACCAGCATGTCTACTACAGAGTTACACTACTCTTCCTAGTTTTATAAATTGTTTTACAGATACTGTTAAAAAGACTCACCAGCATGTATGGCCTGCCTCGTTGCTAGATGGGAGGGACCTGGAAGTGTGAAGAGAGTAATGTCAGTGGGCACATGTGTGCCATTTGTTTTGCACATGATACAGTACAGTAGTACACTAGTTCCCTTATACACATCAGCTGCACATCATGTCTGTATATATATCATGATGACAGATACATACCACATGCACACCTTATGCGCATGAAGTAACAGCGCACAGAACAGTCATATGTACATACCAGGAGTTAACTCTAATCTCACCCTTACCTCTCTTCAAACGCCAACTCAAATTGTACTTCCAAAACCACTGGCTTTGTTCTTCTTGGAGTCCAGGCTAACGCCCCTCTCCCTACGCCTCTTCACCTTTAACCCTCATTGTGCATAGAAACTAGCTTCTACCCTGTTTCTTTCACCTTGATGTCCTTCTATGCTCTGACCTACTTCTCCCATCCCTCCCACCTCCTCTTGACTGTCTTCCTTCTTTTCCTCACTTCCCTTCTTGACTCCTGCCTCTTCCATATCATTGTATCTGTCATACTCCTTCTACTTCTCTACCCTTCTGAGCCCTAACTATTATGTATATGGCTTTTGCCTTATTGCATAACCATTATGCTTTAGGTAGGATTGCTTTGAAACCAACGGTACATTGTGTATGACTCTAAACTGTTTGACTTCCTTACATGTATGTTTATTTAATTAACAGGCTGGTGTACAATTCTATTATGTTGGCTGTCTGTATTGACAACTTGTCTGTCTGCCTTTATTACGTTATGTGTGGAGCTTTTCTCCACAGGCCTCTACTGAAAATGAACTTATATCCAGCTAGACTATCTGGGTCAACAAATGTAAAAGTAATAACAATAAATGAATATGGCATCTTACCTGCACGCTCGCTGTCTTGCTGCTGTGTGGATCCAACCTCCATCAGGATGCATGATGGTTGCTGTTGTTCTGGGGCTGGATCCACAACACTTAGCAGTAGCCCCTCCTGTCTGGTGAGGGAGGATGTGTGGCCACCCCCCCACCTGTGGCAGCCTGTTGCCTGCGGATATCTGCAGCACGCTGGCGGACATTTCTTATCAAATCACTGCAGTGATGTCTCACCTGCTCATATGTCCTATCATGCATGCCAACATCATTTATCCTGCTAACAAGGCTTTGCCACAGTGCAGACCTCTCCTGCTGATTCTGGGTGGTGCGTGAGAACAGGATGGCATAGTCACGCACCAGGCTCTGGTGGATCACGTCATCCTCTGCAGCAGAGTATGCAGGATTTCTCTTAGGTGCCATGTCTATCTGGAAAGGTACACAAACAGGTTATCAGCATAGTATCTCAACAATACATGGTACACATTCTATACAGGGAGTGTTAACTTCTACTTATTACTGATTGGTTAAAACCTGATTACAGTGTAGCTATCATTCTATGTCATTTGTACTAAGTACTTGGCCTTCAGACCAGTTGTTTTACATTAGGGAGGTTGGTGGCAAGCACTGTGGTGGCAGGACACATATCTTTCATCCATTGAAGTTGGGAACTGCTGATTGTGGGCCCAGTGTACAAGTGTATTACTTCTGGTATGGGCAGTTGGCCTTTAGGCCAGTTATTGAACATTAACGAGGTTTGTGGTCTGCACTCATGTGTGACAATAGGCTGTACTCTGCCATTCATAGCTGGGGACATCTGGTATCAGGTTTATAGTGCCTGCATATCTGAGCTGTATCTTACTGACATTGCTACACCTTGTTTGTTGTAGCAAACACTACATCCAGGCCTCCTGCATCTACCTTTGTTTATATGCTTGTTATCTGTTAGCTTGTTATTTCACTGGTATGCTACTTCCACATAGTACACATCTTTGCAACACATCTGTGACTCACTACTGTTATCTGCATTGCTTACTGTACGCATTTCCATGTTACACATGACAGCAAGTGACTGCTTGTCATTGTTGCATTTACTTCATTATGACACATTGCACTTAGGTTACCTGGCATTTGCTCACTGACGCTTTTATATCAGTCAGCAGTTGTAGGTAATGTCAGTACACCCTCACTCCCCACTGGACCTTGTTTTCAATCATTAGTGATTACAGAGTTCACAATAGTATTCTAGCATGTCCAGAGGTCAGTTGTCAGTTCCCTCCTCAGTCCAGCTGGTGAGTGTGGTACTCCAGAGACAATGTTAGAACAGATGCATGTACACAGACAACCCTCCTCCTAACAACAAATTCAAACTCATGTGAGTGATGCAACCATATACCAGACTGGAGGCTAGGCTCTGTCTACTCAATACCGCCATAACCAGTCACGTGGCAAAGGGGATCACTCACTACACTTCCAGTCTCACGTAGACCTAACACAACAGCGGACCTAACACATGATCACACATGATCATACTTGTAGGCTCAGACCACAGCTCTGCCTATGCAGCAGAGACCTCCTATGCAGACATCCAGGCAACCACTACCACATAAACGAACATGTGCAACACATATCACACAAAGCCAATGTGCTGAACACTCACAGCCATTAACAGTTAACAACACACCTCATACACCTGTACTAGGTGCCTCTATCATCAGGCACACTCACATCACGCTCACCAGGCTTAACGAGGTGAGGGTCACGGTGTGCAGCCTGTCAGGCACTATGACCTGCCACATAACACAAACAGTCAGGTAACCCCAAGGCAGGTACAGGTATGACTCAGTCAATGTCCATGCTGCTGTGAATGGCCTGACACATTCCTCCCTGGACTACATGACATGAGACATTACAGAGCTCTCTGAGCACGTAGCCCGGGACAGTTTGACCCTGACCTTGAGTAGCATCCTACCCTCACCTAGAACAATGCCACAATATCAAGGCACGATGATCCCTTCCAACAATTGACTGACATACTGGTGTCATTCACAGGTGTGCCAATGCCTGCCATCTTGGGGTGGTATGCTTTGCTAGGGACAGCTTGCACCTGTCACCACAGTCCTATTGACATTTGGCGGAGCCTCCTGTTACACCCATAGTGCCTGTATTAGGCAAGGCTCATAAGGCAAACCCACATCCATTTGTATCACAAAGGATGAGGAAGTAAGAGTGATGCTACTCAACACTGGACGACTAGACCCATGGATGCACGCACCCAAAACCCTACCTAGCATTCTGGACATCGATATCTGTGCAGTAACATGAACCTGTTTCAGGTTTCACAGGAGCACACCAGTACTACCACATTATAGCTGTTACCATTCTTGTCGGCCACAACACTTGAACAAGGGAGGGGAAGTATCAGTATTCAATGCAGATTCCTACGCCTCCACATTGGTGGCACAGTACAACATAGGTGTTAGGCCATTGAGTACAGAAGACGAGTTGGGGACCTGGGGAAGAAACATGGTAGCGGTCTGTCATTTGTCTACCACATGGCCAACGTGGATTGACAGACATGTTATATAGCCCAGCTAATCATGACTGATTCACATGTATGGCAGGGGAGGTCATTGTGCCTCTGTACTCATCCATCATCAGGCCTATAATTGCATACAATGCACCTTTTGGGATGTACCTAACCAGACACCTACAGCAACTGGTACAGGACAACAGTACATCATCAAGGGGATGCAATGGCTCACACAGATGTCATATGCTGCCCAGGTAAAGTGAATCCAGCTGGACTCAGTGGCATACTGCCTGTTCAGGGGCAATCTGTGCGTGCCATATACAGCCATGTCCTACCTAGCAGTAATGAACGTGATGCACCTCAGGCAATCAGAGTCCCATACAGCCACATGCTCAGGAGAGCTGGACCTCAGCACTGACATACATGGACATGCTGGAGGGGCATATTCCTAACCGAGAGGCTCCCTTCACTCTGTAATGAGCTCACACTACTGGTTAGGCAGAGTCCCTCATTGACTCTCTTCCATAGGAATCTGGATGAGTGGATGGAGATCATAGTTGTACCCCAGGTATCACTTCTATGTCGCTGTTAGACAGAGGCATAGTATACTAAAGTCGGACAAGGGCATAGCAGCATAACTTGTGATTGGGTGGCAAAAGACAAACACATTCTACTAGGCTTACCAATGCCCTAGGGCAAATAGCCTAGTATGAACCTATGAACTGTTCATTCTCAACTGTTCGAGCTCATTACAGAGTAAAGGGAGCCTCTCAGTTAGGAATTTGCCCCTCCAGCATGTCCATGTATGTTCTATTCAGTCGCCACGCTTGCTCAGAGGTGACCTTTGCCCAACATACAAGGCCATGTCAAACCCAGATTTGATGAATATGCTTCACCTAAAAAAATCTAGATCCATCAGAGCCACAAGGGCAGGAGACTTAAACCTTGACACGGCTATTAATAGGACATGCTGGAGGGATAGATTCATCACCCAAAGACTCCCTATGCTGTGGAACAAAATCACGGTATATGTGAGGCAGAGCACGCTGGCCTTGTTCAAGAGAAATCTTGACCAATGGATGGGAGATCGCAGATATACCCCAGGGATTACCTCAGTGTCACTGCTCGACAGAGGCACAGCAAAATAATGGGTATGGTTCCCCATACTAAAGGGGTGGCGTAAGCCACAAAACGATGGGCTAGGCTTGTAAATGCCCTCGGGCAGATAGCCTAGTATGAACCTATGAACATGTGTGTACTGCTATAGTACTTCTGCCATATGTTGCATGTGTGTGTGTTGTGGGGATGCACAGGTAATGGCCAGATACGCCTGCACAGGTGACACGTGTGACACATTCTGGGTGTTCATCCATACATACTGGATGTGTGCTGCCATCCAACCCTGTGATGTGGACACACATTACTCAGCCTGGATATACATATCTGAACAACACCACAAGCACAGTACACTACCTTGCTATGTATGCATGTTATTACACAGTTATTCAGTAGTTATGACAGTGATGCTATCCATGCAGCCCACTGGGCCAGTGGAAGCCACAACACACACCGCCAGCACCTTTGCATATGCTTACCACAGACATCCCACATACTGCATGTACTGTGCACACAGTTATCTAACCCAGAACAACTGCACACCACTTATTAATCCTGTCCAGTGGACTACAGATACAGGCATATTGTATAACAATAGTAGGAGGCTACTGCAGCACAGGGCAGATTCACATGACGGGAAGGCATCTGTTGTCTGCAGTGGTAAGATGTGCTTCACATTCACCAAGTGCACAGATATTGCCAACAATGTTGCAGACAGTTTAGGTGCAGGTACCCCCCCCCCATTGTCCTACACACGTGTTATTAGTTATCCCAGATGACTGTAACCTCCCTATCCTCTCACATGTCCAGGTGAGAGCCACCCTCATCATTGCAGAACACATATCATCACTGTTACGAAATGGTATACCTGGATGTGTGCTACATTCACCCCTGGAGGACATAGCACCACATGACAGAATGATATTAATCCCTGGCCATACTACAGGATATGTACCTGAACAGTGCCATACATACACAGTGGTCCCACACCAATGAGGAGGAACCTCTACTGACCCTGGGAACTACTGCATCATATGCACAACTGGCCTTGTGTTCTAAGCTATGGAAGTGTTAGTTATGGCCCACATGTACAACAATATTACATATGTTTATATTTCATGACTATCTACACACAACCTATCTCATGGACATACCTATAGATAGTGAACTATGATACATTTGTAGGTGTCACAGTATACACAGGATTAACCTGCTACTTTGCATTACCTGTGTTTGTGGCAGCTTTTGGTGTGTCACTCGTGCTGCTTGAATTTTGCTGCTGTTGCTGCTGCTGCTGCTGCTGTTTTGCTGCTGGCTGTCTGTATATTTTTTCTCTCTCTCTCTGTCTCTCTCTCTCTTTCTCATTAGGTTTGTGCAATGACTGTATTGCATGAGTGGAGTGTGGGTACTGAATACTTTTGTAGGTATCTGCATAGGTCCATGTGATGGCCTCTGCACCAATTGTAAGGCAGCATTTGCTAATTGCAAGCAGCTGGGTGTGTACTAATTGCATGTCTCACTGTGATTTCAGGACACTGCTATAAAAGGGTATGTGAGATAGGCGTTGCCCTTTCAGATTGTAGGGCGTGGACCATGCTGGTATGCTGTTGACAGTGTTCTGTGAGTGTGAAGGTTAGTACATCTCCCATGCTTCATGCTGTGTTGTAGATTCAGGTTGCTGCATTTATCTTGCCTGTTCCCTGTAGTAAGTGTGTATGCATACTGACACCTACAACTATATGTCATATGTATTGCTATATAAATATATATATATATATCTGTGTACATATACATACTTTCATATATGTACATTAGCTGACATTATTGGGTACAAGCTAACAATTAGCAGGGCTGTTTCTGTTAACACTACTCTAGTATGGGAATCCAGTAATTGGGACTATATAAGTCTGCCTGACATGCTTTGGGTAGTAGACATACTATATTGCCTTTATCTTCATTCCTACTATTACATGTTGCACTTATTTAGCACTATATTCCTGTATGAGAGTCATGGCTTAGTGGTAGGTCATACAGACTAGTGTTACAATGGTCTTGTGGTAGGGCCTACTAGTATGCTCATATTCTGCTTTTGAGTTGAGTATAGGGCCTATCAATCACAGTGCTGGAGGCACCTTTAAGCAGTTAAAGGGCTTAGTAGGTCTCACAGGAGCCAGGCTGTGTTGCAGATTCTGGTTGCTGCATATATCTTCACTGTTTCCTGTAGTGAGTGTGTATGGCTACTGAGACCTACAACTATATTTCATATGTATTAATATATATTTATATATATGTATGTGTAGATATACATACCTTCACATATGTACATTACCTTACATTATTATGTACAAGCTAACAGGTAGCAGGGCTGTTTCTGCTCACACTGAACTAGTATGGGAATCCAGTAATTTGGCCATTAAAACTCTACCAAACATGCTTTGGATAGTACATCTCCTATATTACCTTTATACTGATTCCTACTATTACATGTTATATTTATTTTAGCAGTGTGTTCTTCCAAAGCAGGCATGGCTTAGTGGTAGTTCAAACAGACTAATGTTACCTAGGTCCTGGTTTCGAGACTGACAGTGAGAATTTTTTACTTTGCAAACTTTCCAACTGAGTACAGGACCTGTCAATCAAAGTGCTGAGGCCACCTGTAAGCAGTTAGAAGGGTAAGTAGGTCACACAGGGGTCAGGCTGTGTTGCAGATTCAGGTTGCTGCAATTATGTTAACTTTTTCCTGTAGTGAGTGTGTATGGCTACTGAGACCTACAATTATATTTCATATGTATTAATATATATTTATATATATGTATGTGTAGATATACATACCTTCACATATGTACATTACCTTACATTATTATGTACAAGCTAACAGGTAGCAGTGCTGTTTCTGTTCACACTGAACTAGTATGGGAATCCAGTAATTTGGCCATTAAAACTCTACCTGACATGCTTTCGATAGTACATCTCCTATATTGCCTTCATACGGACTAATGTTACCAAGGTCCTGGGTTCTAGACTGACAGTGGGAATTTATTTTTCTTAGCAAACTTTCAAACTGAGTACAGGACCTGTCAATCAAAGTGCCATAAAGGCACTTTTAAGCACTTTAAACCAGGTCTGCGCTTGTTTGCTGAGCTCACGATGCACTGGCGGTGAACTCACAAGACACAAGCCAAGACACCCGCTTATTTTCTTTGAAAGAAAAGAAAAAGGGGTGACAGGAAAGTGGTGAAAAGGGGTCACAAAGAGGGTAAGACAGTAGGGAAAGAAGCGTGGGATTTGCAGGAAGGGTGTAGGTAAGGCCCATAGATGCCCATGTCTTTGCAGCAACAGCTGTATATTTCTATGTATTTTGGTGAGACATTTGAAACCTTCCACCTCTGAGAGAGGTGTCAGGACAACATTAATATTTGTTGTACAGCCAATTGTAATTAACAGTTTAGATGTCCAGCGGACATGTGTGCGACATGGACAGCTATGTATGGGGCGTAATTTTTTGTGGGACAGAGTGCCCTTTTTTTTTTTACAGGTGAGAGTGGTATGACAGGTGAAGGAAGTCGGTAAAGCTGGGGAGGTAGGTTGGGTAGGTTAACAGACAAGACAGACAAGACGATACAGGGACGGTGTATGACACACGTGGGGGTTACACAATTGACGGGACGGAGGTTGGGATATCCGAGATGCACGAGCCCACAGATGGCAACAGTGGAACTGATATCCCCACCCATAGGCAGTTGCCACTGTTCCTTCACAGCCCAGGACTGGGCTGTGCTGGGGCTGTGTAGGCGGGCAACGGCCGGGCCGTTAGCTGTGCCACACGAGCCTCAAGCTGGCGTGGGGGGTCCAAGAACAGTGTCTTGGATCTCCCTACGCACCACAGACCGGACACCGCGGAGGGTGAGTGGACGAACCCCTCCGGCCACACTTGCAGAGGGGGACGGGCCCCATCCCCTGCAGCGCTTCCACCCGAAGGTGGCACAGGGCCACCGGAGGGGGTCCGGCCTGGGCACTAGTGCCAGGTGCAGTCGCCAGCTGAGGTGGGAGAGGTGGGTCCGCTGGGACCTGCCTTCCCAAGCGTTCTAGGTTTGTGAGTAGTTATGTTAGTTTGGGTTAGTGGCATTTTATTCCATTCAGATTAGTTGTAACAGCATGCATTGGTATTCCCATCAAACAAACACCCAGATATGAACACCATTGAACAAGGGGCATATCAATATCACATGCATTATTTGAACAGCAAAACACAGTCAAACGACATGCAGGGTTGATTAATGGCAACAGGCCATCAGATTTGCAGGTATGAACAGGGCACATGCACGAACAGACATGCATATATGTTTGAAACGGACAAATGTCCATGATTAATGAAATGTTCACATACCATTATTTAGTGGATGTTGTTATATGGAATTATATAGGGTTGGGTGGGGATAGAAAGTGATGACACATTCATATGTTACACATTGATTCACATTTCTAATAGGTACACAATTAAGTTGAGGCTGATGTTTCAAAATAATCTTTATTTGACTGTCATGCTACACCTGTTACACATACATCACTATCCTACTTATTTTGAATTTGATCAGATACATCATCCTGCTACACTTTGATGACAGGACAGGGGACAACTATGGCTGTTTAGTCTGTCAGATAATCATTCATTCTATCTGCAAATTGTTTACTGTTATCACCATATACAGATTTTGACCTAGACATTCCAGAGTCAGACACACTGAAATCAGTTTGGGATGTTAATTTGTACTTCCCACATGCATTTAGTTCTGTAGAAACACACTGAGGCTTATATATTCAGGGGTTATTACTACTTTATTTATTCATACATGAGCCTTTCTGTCACTCTCACACATTCTGCAACTTCACAGTTCAGGTTGGTACTTCTAGGCTTTGTTCACATATTAGACCTGTGGTGATTCAAACACTTTCCAACAGCCTCACTTCTGTCATGATTCAGCATTTCAACAGGGATATATCTCACATGTGACTACCTCAGATTCTGAAGCTGTACTCTTGAGACTACTGCAGGTTACAGTATATTTAATTAATGATGGGACATCTGTATTACAGCACTGTTTAATTCTATCAATTATATTTCCAGTTACACTTGCATACTGATGAACTTGTTGCAGCCATACCTGCAGACTTTCAATTCCTGCTTGCACATTATATTACTTTTAATCAATACACTGCACTGTTCTGATACATGGTACATAATATTTATTTAGAAGTACTGGGTGGGGTTACTAACCTGCATGGTGGCGCAGCCGCACCAGCCTTCTGGCGTGCATCTCGCGATTCGCAGAGCGGACACCTGCAGCTGTAATACAAAGGGAATAATATTGGACTACACATCTCCATGGTATCAGCTGGTTGAAATCCTTACATACATGAGTAAAATGTGACTTACTCAGTAGTGGGGCGTTGGGCATTTGCCGGGCCTCCTGGATCCAACGGTTCAATTGGTCCTGCTTGCGTCTCTTCAGGTCCGCATGGTGGTGACGGACCTGCTCACCAGTGCGTGGAATGCCAGTAGCACTGGTCAGATCACGAGCCAACTGGTCCCACGCCTCTGCCCTATATGCTCCCCATGAGACCTGGCCCTGCATGAGTTGGGCCTTGTGATTATGGACAAGGAGCCAGACCATGTATCTGGACTCCTCAACGCCCCAACGCTGTGCTCGAAAGCAATGTCCCTCACCTACTCCACTCATGCTGACTGCAAGTCTGTTCTACAATCAGTTATGCTGTGTATTCCCGCCTATGGGGCTTATATATGCCACTTTTCCCGCACATTTCTCTGATTGGCCATTTTGGAATTGTATCTACTTCACTGAAAATGCTTTCTCATGCTCCATTCTGGGTTTTATCCCATATATATGCTATTTCTGCATTTCTAGGTATTGCTGTCATGGCTTGGTGGTTTAGTTCCTTGACTCTAGTGCATGGTATCCTGGGTTCGAATCTGGCAACTGATTTTTGCTTTTCCTGACAGAAATGAGTTGAGGACCTGTCAATCAAACATGCCAAAAGCACTTTTAAGCACTTTAAACCTGGTCTGCGCCCGTTTGCGCGGAGGTAACGCATGCGCACTGGCAGTTAGCTTGTGGGAGCGGCGCGCAAACGGTGTGCGCTGGGATAAATCTTAATTGGCTAGTGACACACATGTTCAGCTAATTGCACACAGTTTCAGCCTGTTTACCCGCTGCTTGGCAACGGGCACGCAGTTTGCAGCTTTTTAAACACTACTCAGCTACGGGCACTCTGTCTCACGGCAGCTTAGCTATCAGTACATTTCTGACTATTTTTATTCTTATGTTACTTCAAAATATATGCTCTATTTCATTCCATTTTACAAAAGGGAATACATTTACATTTGTACAATACTGTCAGGGGGCTTTTTAGTGCTTATTTACAAAAAAAAAAAAAAAGGTTGTTGTGGGGGCTCGAACCCTGCCTGCCTACTCTTAGGCCGGCAACTCTACCGCTAAGCTATAACTTCTGGGCTTACTTTGCATATTTAGTTCTTATATCCTTTTCCACTGACTGCTAACTGTGATTGCGCTAGTAGCACACCCGCGCACAGTAGCAAACATTTACGGGTTTAACAAAAACAGGTTTTAATTTAATTTTATGACATCTCTTCACTTTATACACTGATGGCCAGTCGGGGCATGTGTTGTATAGTGTGTTTATTCACATTTTCATGGCCTTTCTCGTGGCTGTTTACTTTCAGCCATTCTAGTCTTCCGGGGGCGTGTCCGCTTGCAGGGCTTAGCCTACAGACACGCCCCCTACTCTCTTACACGGACCGTGTAAGAGTTACTAGTGTGATTCAGCATGCCTCATGCACCTCATGCATATGCATGACATGCTGACATCACACAGTTTAACTGCAGCCTCCGTGTAAGAGTTATAACTCTTACACGGAGGCTTCCTGAATCTGGCCCAATGTTTAACAATACAATCATCCATAAACAAGTATTATAAATCTTTATATACACTATGTACAAATGACCTGAACAAAGGAAGGAAAAAATTAATAAAATATATGAAATTAGTACCAAAAATGTATAATATTCAATTAATAAAGTATAAAGTTACACATTAATTATTTAAGGTTCATTTTTAATGTCTCAATAAGAGTTAACATTTTTTCCCAAGGATTGTTTGTCCATGTTTTAGGTGAAATTCTCAATTTCTTCACCTTGATTTCTAATGTATCTGAATTCTTCCAGAGTAGGTTCTTGTGAAGAGTTCCACTTTCTAGTTATACATTTCCTTGCCACAGCTAGTATGGACAAAAGTAGGTATAGATCTTTTTTATTCATTCCAATAGTATCATTAACATTTAAGAGGACTAAAGATTTGGTTAAAATAAAGGTATCTGTGAATATAGCTTGGAGAAAAATAGTAATTTCTTCCCAGATTTTTTTTATATTAATACAATCAAAAAATATATGAGACCAATCAGCTTTACAGTTTAAAGAACATCTCCAACAAATGGATTTATCAAGGGAATTGAATTTGACTAGTTTATCAGGTGTAATAAATGCCCTGTGAATATATTTCCATGTAAATATTTTCCATACTTGTAAATTAAATGTTAAGTTAACAGAACATAAAAGATTTGTTTTACTCTCAACTGATAGATTAGTGTGACATCCTTTTGCTATGAAATTCCAATAACTTGCATTAGGGTTAGTTTTATATGTTATCAATATTTTGTATAATTTTGAAATTAGATTCATCTAATTATAATTGTTGTAAATAATTTCAGATGTTAGACTTCTCAAATTTGGATTAGTTTTATAAGGATAATTAATAATTTTACTATTAAGATCCTTAACATATGATCATATGCTTTGTAATATCAACCAATCTGCTAATGGAATGTCATATTTATTCTGAATTTGCTGAATGTGTAATACTACTTGAGTCTCTATACAATGTTGCCAACAAGTGAAGTTTTTCCCCTCCTATGTTGTTAAGATAACATTATGAATTTTATTGAAGAAATTCTTTGTAGAGCTAAAGGGCATTATCAAGTCTAGCCAAATCTTAATATCCATGTTAGTATATATAAATCTTCTGAATAAATTCTAAATATTATTTATATAATTTAAGTTTGTTGGTTTTGTTATATTATATTGAATATTAACAGTCAATATATGCCACATCCTATTATTTTGTTCACTTAATATACAATTTTTAATTATTTTATTTTCATTTAGAAAAATGATAGTGTACAATGTTTTCCATGTTGAAGAATAATTAAAATCTATCTAATTAATTAAAGATAGTTCTTAATATGGAAGTTTTTATGTATGATTCGAGATCTGGAAGTTTAATTCCACCCATTTCCCATGATTTAATATGATGTGTAGAGACTATTCTATTGCTTTTTGGATACCAAAGAAAGCTTAATAGAATTGTATTTATTTCTTTCAAGATTTTCTTGTCAGGTACTATAGGAATAGCTTGTGCAATGTAATTAATTTTTGGAAGTATTGTCATTTTTATTGTTTGTAATCTGTCTTCAAATCTCAAAAACATTATTCCAGCTTATTATTAACATTTTTATTTTATTAATTTTGTTGCTATAATTTGTGGCTAACAGATTCCAAATTATCACAGTGTTATTCCTAAATATTTTATTATGGGAACTTGTTTTCCTATCACACAATTTGTAGTTAAGGTAAAAGCTCTCATTTTATTCAAATATATATATATATAATTAGATTTTCCCTCGTTAAATCTAAGGCCGGAAATATGATAAAACATTTCCACTATTTCATCTAGTTTTTGTACCGATTTCTCAGAGACAGATAACATGAGTAAAACATCATCAGCAAATAAAATATAACTTTTGAATTGAGTTGACCATATACATCTATGCCTGATATATTAGAGTTGTGGCATACTAATGAGGCAAATAATTCAATTTCTAAGACAAACAGGATGGGAGACATCGAACATCCCTGCTTTGTACCTTTGGTTATTTCAATAGCCTTCGAGGTAAATGGCCCAAGTTTTACATAAGCCAAATTGTTTTTATAAATACTCTTTATTAGCATAATAAAATTAGTAGGAAATTTAAGCCATTCTAAAGCCTTAAAAAGAAAATCCCAGCTCAACAAATCAAAGGCTTTTTATATATCCAAAGCTACTATAAGAGCTTCTTGGTTGTTTATGTTTAGAAAATCTATGAGTGTTAGAATTCTTCGTACATTGTCGTGTGTGTCTTTTATAAATGAATCCTGTTTGATTCTCATTTGTTATGTGTGTCAATGATTTTTTAATTCTACTAACTAATATTGACATGAAGAGTTTATAATCATTGTTAAGTAAAGATACTGGCCTATAAGATTTACACTATAAAGAGTCTTTGTTTTCTTTTATAATGGGTGTAATTAAGGAGTATCTCCATGAAATTGGAGTTGTGTTTTGTGCTAGAATTTCATTCAAAAAGTGAAACTGATATTACTGAAGATGGAAATATCTTATACAATTAATTAATTATTCCATCAATTCCCGGTGTTTTATTACTTTTACTTTCCTTGATTTTTTGAGTAATTTCTTTTAGAGATATTTGTTTTTGAATGTCTAACTAACTTTTCTGATATCACCTTTACCTTTACTGATTTCAGGTCTAAGTTTGATGTATTAGTTATATGTGAAGTATCATTATAATGGTCAAAGAAATAATGTTTAAATGTATCTAGTATATAATTTATATGCAAAACCTTTTTGTTTTTTTTCCTTCCTTCATGTATAATACTGGTAATACTATTTTCAATCGAATTTTTTTTAATCTTATTGCTAAATTATGCATATGTTTGGGTGATATTGCATAAGAACTAAGTTTTAACCTTTCTATAGCTATATTAGTTTTGTGAGTTAGGATTTCATTATATCTTTTTTTTAAGTCTTCCAATGCTTTTTTTATGATTATTTTGTGTGTAAGCAGATGAATTAATAGTGAGACTTGTAATTTGTTTTTGGATGTTACATAATTCTGATTCCCACTCTTTTAGCTTGTTTTTATACCATGAAAGAATTTTTCCATTTAGATAGGCTTTCAAGGTATCCCAAAGATTAATTACATTTATTTCAGTAGTGTAGTTTATATCTAAAAAGAATTGTACTTCTGAATCTAACCAAGGTTTAAATTGTTTTAATTTTGTAATGTAAGCTGGAATTATTGACATAAAAATCAATTTCCTACAATCTGTATGTATTTTGAGAATTAATGAATTAAGGCCTGAAAAGGGACAAGGGGTTATGGAAAATATTTTTGAATTTAGCTCTTGAGATATGAAGATTTTATCAATTCTTGTATGCGTCCCAAATCTGTGGTCTTGGTGTGAAAATAACAATGGATTGTTATCCTTATAACTAAATGTATCAATTAGATTTAAACTTTCTTCCCATTTCTTAAGTAGCTTCCCTATTGAACTTGCACGTAAATTTCTTTTGCTTGTACTCTCTGATTTATCCAATATACAATTAAAGCCACCTCCTAAAATCAAATTTCCTTTATATACTCTAGTTATTAGATCCATATGTTCTCTTACTGTCCCAAGCCCAATACCTGGAAACCAATATATATTTACTAATGTCCAGAGTGTATTGTTATATTTTACTATTACTATGGCTAGGAGTCCTTCTTTATCTTCATATTTGTAAATGATTTGAGGCATAGTGACATTTTTTCCATAAAATTAAAGCTCCCCTAGTCTTTTTCTTATATGAAGAGTGAGATAAGATCATATATTCATTAGGATTCCAGCTAAAGGCATCATTTGTTTTGAAGTGAGTCTCTTGAAGAAATACTTGTACTTTATTTAATTTCATATAACTTAATAAATTAGAGCTTTTCCATGGATTGTTTAAACCATTAGTGTTTAAGGATAAAATAGTCAAAAGTCCATTCTCAGTATTTAGCTTTACATCATATTTTTGTATCATATTTTGTAACACCATACCAAATATAAAATGTGTAACTACTGTTTTAATAATTCTCATTGTAGTCAATATTGTAATTTTGGTCAAATAACTTAAAATAGTGTTTAGTTCAGGCCAATAAAAAAAAAAAGAAAAAAGAAAAATGCCAAAATTACTTGTATAAAAACAAGTATATAAACATTTTTGTAAACTCTCTAATGTACATGAAGTGAAATACACTTCCAATCTGCTAGATTTGAAGAAATCTAACAGACTGCAAACCATAACTTCTCTCATGAAAAAAGAAAGAAAAAAAACTAACCCCTTTCGAGCTCCAGTACACCTTTTATCTTATCTTGCAGATTTAACAATATTAGTTATTATTTTCCCTATATAACTATTAATAATGAATTAACATAATGTATGGGAATAAGTATTGATTTGGTAATACAATTTAGTTTTAGATTAGATTAGACTACTTTTCAGAATATAATCATCCTGTCATGCACTACTTAAACATTCATAAAGTAAAATCTCATTTATAACACAGTACATGTTGCTTAACATTAGTTCTCTTTAGCCTGAGAGTAGTATATATACATATTAATAGTCTCCAATATTCTGATAAGACCAATATACTAATGATTATGTCAGATAAACATACTAAAATATATTATAACGGAGTGAAATAGATTTAGACATGTATCAATAAGTGAAGATAAATATGGACAAGTCTATTCAGAACACTTGAATCATACTACAAAAACTATGTAGTCCATAGAATGAACCCTTAGTTGTGTTCGCCAGAGATGATAATGTAAATATGTTTGAGTGAACAATACAGGTCATAAATCTCTGTGTATCACCCACATGCTTTCAATTAGAGACAAATGAAAGCATAACCAGATTCAGTTTATTTTATATCCACCCCTGAATGTAGTTGTGACAAATTAAAAGAAAAAATGAAGAAAGACAACATTAGACCACAGTGATCACTCACCGATGATGAAACGGAAGCAATTTGCCGATAAGTGGCCGTGTGGGTGAGCAATTTATAAACTTCTTAATACTAATGCATAGTTATAATGTCAATTCATATTATGAGAATATCATCACAGAATATTGAACAAAATGCTAATCAAGACAGAGCATTACTGAAGCTGTTCTGCACAGTCACAGTTCCTTAGAACCTTTATAATAGAGTGTTTATCAAAGACTGTGTCATGCAGCAAGATATAAGAGTAGGCAGACTCCCTTCTTTGCTATTAAATTGTTAAAAGTAATGACACTCTAAAAATACAAAACCTATTAAGCTAAACAGTGCCTTAAGAAATCTCTCTATCTCATATTAATTAGTGTTCTACTTGAATTTCTCATCAAGAATTACAATTTACAAATCTGTCTTATTTGACTACTTGAAGCAGTAGCAAAAGCAGACCATGAAGACATTTTCTCATGGGCCCTTACTTTAAAGAAATAAAGATGAAATTCCAAGGTGAACTCATTTTACCAACCATCTCACTAAGAAACAGATAACCTTATTATTTAAACAGTTGTCAATATACAGTAAAAATACCAGTTGCATAATAGTCAGCTATACAACTGTCTGAAGGATTAAAGGTAGTTTATATTATAAATCCCTGCCTTAACCAGATGTGTAGCATACAGAATATCATTTAGGATTTGCGTTTCTTATGAACCTATGTCTGTAAAGGTGTAATTCAAACAATTCTTGGCAGAATGAATGACATCTAAACTATTATTATGCTAATTTATGTGCAATTTTACTACAGGTTTCCCAGTACTTCCCCGTCATCAAGGCAACTCCCACAATACATCAACAGGCACTCTCAAGACTGTCTGAGATGCCTATTTTATGAGTTATAGAACCATGGCTTAAAGTTCTGCTAGTGCAGTTAAACAACTACTTGCATGTTGGTGTAAGACTTTTGTCAAATTACCAGCATCTTTGCCACTTTACTGAAAAGTTGAACCCCACTTACCAAAGATTAAAAAGCACGAAAGGGTGAGGAGAGTAATCAGTAATTTACTTTCTACTGTATTCACTATTTATTTGGTTACTACTTAATCAATTGAACGTGTCTAGGCAGTGTGAGCAGAGGAAAATAACAACACTGCACAGTACAGGGTGTTATCTAATAAAGCAATGTGCACATTATATTCAAATAAGCAGGAGTTATTAGTACAAGGTAATAAGTCCCTTTGTGGCTTCTGAAATTAGATGATTTTGTTACCAGGTTAATGAAGTATTCAGTATGTTGTTGTGTCTTTCGGCTTTTCCCGGTTAGGGGTCGCCACAGCGGAACTCCGGTCCGGTAATGATTGGCAGTAGATTTTTACGTGCTGAGTTGCCGGCCCTGACGCACAACCTTTAACAAAGGTATGCCCATTCATGCATGTCTCCACACAGAATATGCTCTAGCTGAGAATCGAACAGGAAAACGTCTTACTGTGAGGCGACAACGCTACCGCAGCACCACCACTGCAGTTAATGAAGCATTCAGTATAATATGTCTAAAACCTGTCTTAATTTTACTTATTATGTGCACAGAAGTATGTCACAACTGCAGCTGATGTGTGCATCTCACACACATATTTTCCTATTTACACTTGCAACACTGTAACGGATGCTTACAAAACTATCAGACATGTCATTTTACTGGATCATCATAGCATAGTGTATCTTATAGCCTAGGTAGGAATAATTCAGAAGAAAGAAAGGACTGTGTTTACTTCAAGTGTAACAATGTAGTCTGTAATGCTTCTATTACTTTTTCAATTGGATGTTATTCACTGTTACTGTAAATTCTTCTTTTTTGTGTTACCTACATGAAAAACAGCTACTCTGTCACTGATTTCACACCTATTCTTTTTATTTATTTAAAAGAAGTCAGGGTTTGTAGATTTTAATAATCCAAACACCATGTTAAATGAGCTTAAAATATACTGCTTGTGCAACTGATATTACACTAAAAGCGCTACCTTAACAACAGACAAGCAGGGGATTCCTTAACTATTTCCACCTTAAATCTTTCAGAGCAGACAAGGGAAGCTCTAGTGCACAAGAATGTTTCAAATAACAGCCTTGTCAGAACCCAGTAACGGAACTCTGTTTATAGTGACTCTGTTTTTTCCACATTTAAAAATATGGATATCTATGTTACTTTTAAAATGGGAATTTGAAGTGTAGTGAAGTCAGCAAGCCACAGAAACTTTCAATTCCTATTATGCAACAATGAGGTGAACTAAATATACTATTAATAAAAAGGGAGAAGAGAAAAAACATTTGTGTATATGTTGTCTCTGTTCTTCCTTTACATATAACTAATTATACTAAAGTGAAAGATAACATTTGAATCTGGTTTTCCTCACTGCCTATGAATGAGATGTAACTATATTTTTAGAAGTCACTCTAAGTTATAAAACCATTTAACATTATCAGACACAACCACTAAGCTTGTGATGAGCATTTTGCATAAAGTATAAATGTCTCGGAGTATAACAGGCAATATAATAGATAAAATACATACATTTTGAAGTAAAGTCCAGAAGTCTATATCTTTGTTGATTCTTTGAGAGATTAGGAAGACTGTGTAGTTTTAGATCAGTTCTTTGTTTCTTTTTCCTTACATCAGACCAAGTATTTTTCTTCTGCTGATCTTTTCAATTTGGTGGAAGCAGTTCAGTCTATTTCTTCAGGAATTGTGATGATATTATTATTCTTGATAAAGGTAAAAGCGTCTTCAATGTTGTTAAAGGTTCTCAAGTCAGGATATACCATTTGCGCTTTTATTTTATTTTGTTTGAGAAGTTTCACTAATGGCCAAGTTTTTTTCCTTGTTTCTAACACTTTTGCAGAATAATCACTGTCAAATCTGATCTGACTCTGTTTATATGTTATAGGACTTCTTCTCAAGGCTGTTTTTAAAATGAGCTCTTTATCCAAGGAGGACAGGAACTTTACCAAAACTGATCTTGGTGGTGCATTAGATGAAGAGGATATAGATTTTCCGACGATATTTTACTTGAAGGCCTCACCTTGCATTTCACGCAGAAGTGGGTGTGTCGCGAATGATTGATGACCAGGTCTGCATAAGTAATAAGCCATGATTGACATGGCATTCTAATCAGCTGTTGAGAAGTAAAATATCCCCATTAAACTTAGAATTAATTTTTTTTTTACTTGAGTGTGCCAGTGCACAAACGTATTTATTACATACATACACAAACACATGTCCCACCACCATCACAAACACACAGTTCAAGGTTGTTACTTGAATTCTGAGCCATACAAAATACATTTAACTGCTTTAGACCAAGCGCATTATCAGTCCAATACATTTTAATTTCAGAGGTCTGGAATCTAGAATGTGATACCGCATCAATGGAATGGGAGCTTATTTTACATATTTGCATCTCTTAACCACAAAGATGATCTGGTCCAAGAAGTATTTTCAGTTACGATCCGAGCCAAAAAGCACATACATACTCAAACATTTCAGAACATTCTGTGTATGTCTTTAGTTAAAACGTAGTATCTGACCCTGACAGATTAGAAATTATGCTGGCAGTTCAATCTTCTAGTCCTGTATCTTCTTAATTGTTGTCCTTTTATTTATTCGTTTGTTTTGTGGTTGCTTAATACTGAAAATGTGCTGTTAGAATAATATTGTGACTTGTGTATTTATCATTAGTAAACTCAACATGCAAACAAGCTGCTACACAATTTAAATATTGCTCTTATAAACTTATAAAGTTAGTAGAATAACTGTTATTATCATGTTATTGTGCATTTTCTGAAAAATACAAAGTCGGAAACTCAATTGTCTGTCATTCTTTAGTTACTTCAGTCCTTAGTGATGTCAAAAAAACACACATTTTAGGAAGAACAGACTAAAATATGAAACAAAATTTGGGCAATTGAGGGGTATGTAAAAGATCAAATTTATGGAAATTTGACATACAATTACAGCTGTAATACGTTGCCGGCAAGGTATAACACAAACAACTGCATCTTCATAGAGTACTTGCTTGTTAAAAGGCTAAATGTATCTTGCCTTAAAAACAGACAAAAATATGGCACAATCCATAAAAATACAAAAGTATTCTACATACTAGAAACATATGCTATTGAGGGAATGCATATTCATTAGTGCCCGATTATGAAATACCACGGGGGTGGGTTTTGGGTGGGGCTTGTTACGGCGCACCTGGTGTGGCCCTCAAGTAAAATATCGCTGATTTTCCTATGGCTCTGTGAGCTCTTTCTATTCCATTTGATAATCCCTCTTTTAAATCAAGCACTTCAATAAGCCAGGAATTCAAAAAGGTGATGATGTCGTCTCCCTCAGTTTTTTCTGGAAGGCCAAATATTCTTATATTAGTTCTCCTCTCCGTATTCTCTAAATCATCCACTTTAATAAGTAGCCAGTTATTTTGGTGAAGTAAGAATTCTGTCTGATTTTCCTCTTCTTCGAGTCTTCCATCTATGTCATTTAGTGATGTCTCCATTTCAAGTAATTTACTTTGCTGTTGCTGCAGTATTTCTTTTAGTACATCTGTTTGCTTTTGGCAGTTTTCCTTGAGACTTTCCAAATTATCAGTGAATCTATCCATTTTCAATGACAGTTCATGTAATGTGGAATACATCAGTTGTATCTCCTTCTTTGGAGTGATTTCTGAGTGAGAATTCTTTAAACTGGCCATTACCAAACAGCTGTGTTGTTCTCCAGAATATTTTGACAGGAAAAAACTCGATAATATTTCTTGAAATTTGGAAGAGTTGTAGTTCTTAAGTTCCTTAATATTTTTTTCTATTTCTGGTTAATGAAAATATTTTTTCCCTGTTTTCTAGTACTGTTTTGTGGAGCTCTAAAAATGCTGCTTATCTGTTTGCCATCTAGGCTCTGCCCCTTATATGCATTTTCTGGAGGATATGAAGTCTAAAACTCAAAAGGCTGTCAGTATTTAATGACTTCAATATTCAGTGATTTGCCATAAAAAATACAAATTTTATGAGGTAGAGACCAAAATAGGAGCCAGAAATCTGGACATTCTGTGAAAATATGGACAACTGAGAGGTATGCAGCAATGTCATGTAAAACTGTATGTGGGTGTGCACATCAAGAATGTGTGTGTGTATGTGTGAGTGTGCGAATGCATGCAACTGCGTATGTGATGTGTGTATGGTGGTCTGCACTTTAAACATACCACTAAATCTCTTAGCAGAAGTAATTTGAACAAAGCCTAAAATAATGGAGGGACAAAGGCATAAAAATAGGGACAGATTTTAAATATTCCTCTTATAATCTTGGCTAGTTATTCATAATATTGGTACTAGTTCCTTTTACGTTTTCCATTTCTGGTTACATATTCTCTAGCACCAAAGTGGAGGAGTGTGCTACTGCTGCCTGGAACACCACAATGTCTAGGAAAGTGATGCGATTCTTGATGCTATGGTAGTCATAAATCTTCTGCAGAAGGCAAGGAGTGAATTGAACAAGAAACGTGATTCAGCTGCTAGAGACACTAAGGATTATCAGGACATTCTTATAAGGACTAATGGCTCAAAAAAGTGAAACGAAATGAAAAGATTATTTATAAGGTTATTCTGGTCTAAAGTCTCTTACCCAAACAGTACTCCCAAGCCTGGAAAAGTCCAGTTCATAAAGAAGTAACATTATTCTGTTTTGCACTCAAAAGTCTTTATTACCATAGATTTTCTGAATGAAATTAGTGAAAATGGTGACCTCATACCCCAAGAGAATTTCTGAGATTCATATGGATTTGTATTTATTTTATTATCTCAGTTATATTGGGGTATCTGAACTATGATATTTCTATTATTTTTGTTAGCAGATGTAGTATAATAAAGTGAAATGATGATCGTATTAAACTGTAAGTTAACACAGGAATTGGCAGTTGTGTAGTTCTTTTTTTTTTTTTTTTTGCTTTTTTGTTTTCTTTTCAGTAAATAAAAAATGACCTTTGTGTTTCTCCCACCAAATAGTGTAGTGATTGATGCATGGCTTGATCATCACAGAAAGCTCCATCCTAAGTGTAAGCTAAAATATAAAGTCCTGCTAAATGGGTTGCAAAATGAAATGCATGAAGAAGGGAAAGGAAGCTAATATACTATTAAATGTGTGTGTGTGTGTGTGTGTGTGTGTGTGTGTGTTTTGGGGGTGACAGTTAAGGAAAGTAACAAATTGTTATGGAACTGTATGTTAAGATACTTCAGGGTCTGGGTTACACACTAGTCAATGTTTCAGTAAATACTGAGACATCAAACCATGTGTTTTATGGATGCAAAGTTTATTGAAGAAGTTCCAAATCCTGGGCTACATACATAGCATTAAGAAAACACTGATTTTCCCCATTAATGTTGCTATTATTAGTTTGCATGACACGTTATTAACAATATATGGCAGGGAAACATAAAAAGAGCCAGCACCATTTTATTTACTTTATCGGTATTCCTTTTTGCATTCTGCAATGTCATATTTCCCAGATTTTAAGAATAAATTCAGCAGTTCTTTCTGTATTTGAAACAAAATTAACCCGATTTGCCAGGCTGAGCATTCACCTCGCTTTGTATTCAGGCCTGTATATTTTGAATAGATGTTATTTTATATACAGGCATTGGAATAGGTTAAAACTAACACTCCCCCTGGCTGTGCTGCTATATACTTTCTTGACCACTGAAGAAATTAATGTCAGTTCTGTGGCACAGATGGATAATGATCTGACAGCATCCAAGATGACCTTAGTACATTAAGCAGCAGATGTGGTGGTGGAGCAGACCAAGTAAGAAAAAGATCAGTTAGCTTATGTTGGATCTCCTACCACCCAGTAATAGAGTTAGTTAAGCCCAGCCAAAGGAGCACCTTCTAAAAGAGGGAGTCTGAGGAAAATGTGCTTGCCAAGTGACTGTCACTCTAGCTGAGCATAGTAGGTTTATGGAAGCTTGCACCTCCACTAGGACTAAAAAATATAAATAATCAGTTACTGCAACAATTATAGGACCGTATAAAAATATCCAAGCCCTGAACAGAGTTCTCCCTCTTGGTGTCCTTTCACACTGGAGAAAAAAGGAAAAATTGGCTTATTGGGGGAAAGTGGTTGAGAGAGATAGAAGCCAAGAACAGAATACACAACATACATAAACTTAACTGTTTGACCTGCTATATGTGGTAGATTTGTAATACAGAAACTTGTTAATTCTTTTTGTGCGGACTTGCAGACACGGCAAGTGCAATATATTGCTTCAGCAGAACAGTAGCTGTAACAACACAATATTCAAGTGAAAGAACAATGTGTATGATTTGCTGGCACAGGTAATTGGCAGTGACAAAATATTGCTTGATTTTCTACATTTTTTTTCCTCCCGTGCCTGCCATCATCTCCTGCCAGCCAATCATTACATTCATTCCCCATCATCTAAGACAGGTTTGACCAGGAGAGGTCATGCAATGGGCTGCCCATGTTGATGGTACCACACTTCTGCAAGGGACATTGCTAGAAAGCAGCCACAGAAGTGTACCTCCTCAATGTCCACAAGAAAAACTGCATTTTCCCATGTTCTCTCCAAGCATCCACTGTCCAAGAAAGAAGTGAGCTGGCCACTCCCTTCATTCTTATTTCCCTGTGTTGCTCCTTCAAATCCTGGGCCAGGACCGCTAACTCCTCTAAAACAAAAATAAGAAGTTATGTACTTACCATAACGCTCTATGTTTGTTGCCGATCTCGCCTACATTCTTGCAGGTTGGGTTCGGAGCCATTCATGGCTCCGACTTGGCCGAATACTAAAGCTCGAGAGCTTCCACTGGCTCAAGGCTAACCCCCTTCCCATGATGCTCTGGGCTACATCCTCAGATCTTGTTTGCAAGCGAAAGATTAGACTAATCCAAAAAATAAAGCAGAAAATATATTTATATCCAAGTACAGATGTTTGTTATGAGACAAAAAACCCTGAGACTCCAAATCATCATAACTATGTACATAAGAATAGACTTGTCCACCCATTCCTCCAGGAAAGCAGGATGGGGGTAGGAGGGTGGGATGCAAGAATGTAGGCGAGATGGACAACAAACATAGAATGTTATGGTAAGTACACAACTTCTTAATGTTATATTGTCCTATCTCATTGTAATTCTTGCAGGTTGGGACAGCGTCCCTAGCACCTTAATCTCCAGGTGGCTCAGGAGAAAATACTCTTTAATACAGTGGATCCAAAGGAAAACCTGTTCCAGGAAGCCACATCTAATTTGTAATGAGTGATAAAGGTATGAGGTCTCACCCATGTGGCAGCTGCACAAATAGAGTCCATAGGAAGTTTGGCCTGAAAGGCCAAGGACGTAGAGACTGCTCTTGTGGAATGTCCCTTTATCTTCCCAGGCAGTTGTCTGCAGTCAGCCATTTTGACAAGGTTACTTTGAAAACTGGTAACCCTTTCTTTTTATCAGAAAAGGACACAAAAAGTTGGTCGGATTTCCGGAGGCCTTTTGTTCTATGCAATTAAAACATAGCTGCCTATGTACATCCAACTGGTGCAATCTATATTGTGCCTTGTCGCTGTAGTTTGGAAAAAAAACACAGGTAATTCAATGGACTGATTTATATTATTCTCCAAGCAGACCTTTTGGAACAAACGATGGAAAAAAACATGGGCAATTCAATGGATTGGTTTATATTATTCTCCAAAAGATCTCCAAACAGACTTTTGGAACGAATGATGGATTAGTTCTCAAGAATCCCCTATCCCTGTGGAAAATGATATAAGGGAAACAAATAGAAAGAGCTTGTAATTCCGATACCCGTCTGGCAGAGGTTATGGCTACTAAAAAGAGAGTCTTCCACGACAAAAACTTCAAATCACAAGATGATGCAGGTTCAAAGGGTGGTGAAATCAAGGAGTTTAGCACAAGACTTAGGTCCCAAGGGGCTGATGGCTCTTTGATCTGAGTAAAAAAGTGCCTTTAAGGAAAGTTTTACATAACCTATGAGACATAATGGGAGCTCCCATTTCCCTAGTATGGAATTTAGAAATGGCTGCCAATTGAACTCTGATTGTTGCCACTGCAGCTCCTTCATCAAAGAGTTTGGAGAGAAATTCCAGGATAGCGGTAATAGGAGCTGTAAAAAGGTTCTATATTCTGTCCTGCAGCCCAGCATGAAAATCTTTTCCATTTACTGGTATACAATCTCCTCGTGGATGGTTTATGGGAAGAGGTATGAATATGACTCACTGCGAGAGAAAAAGAGTAACAACTGGCAAAGCGTGGAAATGGAGCAGCCATGCTGTCAGCTTGAGGGTTTGTATGGATGGATGGAACGCACACGATGAGTGGGTCAAAAGGTTTGGAACTGGGTCCAGAATCCACGGTTCCTCAAGCAAATGGATCCAGAGAAAGGGGACCCAAACTTGTCAAGGCCAGTAAGGTGTAATGAAAATCATCTTGCTTTTCAAAATGCTGGCTTTCTGAAGTACTTTGGGTATTAAGGGGAATGGAGAAAAGGCACAGAGTAGTCCCAGGGGCCAATCATGAACCAGTGCATCCCTTGGTGACTTCCTCGAAGGAGGAATGAGGGCAAAGTAGTTGCTGCATTTGGCGTTCATGGCAGTGGTGAAAAGGTCACAGCAAGGCTGGCCCCATCTTTAGAAAATCTCTTCCACAATCTCTGTTTTCAGGGACCACTCGTGCGGCAACAGAATAGCTCTGCTGAGTTTGTCCGCTATCACGCTGGATTTCCCCAGGATGTGCATTGCTATCAGAAAGCGTTGAGAAGTGATCGCCCATTGCAAACTCATTGTACCTCCTGACATAGTGGGTAGGATTTGGTTCCTCCCTGCTTGTTTATTTATCACATTACTGACATGTTGTCTGTCTGAATTGCAACCGTCCCTGTCAGTAGAGTCTCCTAGTGCTGCAGTAGCATTGTCGGCTCACAGTAAGACGCTGTCTGGTTCGATTCTCAGCTACAGTGTCTTCTACGTGGAGACATGCGTGAATGGGCATACCTTCGTTAAAGGTTGTGGGTCAGGCCTGGCAAGCCGGTATGTAAAAATCAAGTGCCAATCATTAGCGGACCGGAGTTCCGCTGTGGTGACCCCTAACCGGGAAAAGCCGAAAGACACAAACAAACCTGTCAGTAGAGTCTCCTGAAATGCCTGCAATGCATAGAGCACCGCTCTCATCTCCAGAACATTGATGTGCAAGTGGCTTTCGTATTCTTGCCATAGGCCTTGGACTGTCATCCCCAGATAATGCCCCCCACCTGATCTGGGAAGCGTCTGTGGTCAGTACTGCATTGAGTTACGGAAAGACAAGGGGTCATCCCTGACACAACTGGTCCGTCTGCAGCCACCAAAGGAAATTTTTTCTGCAAGATTCCATGATAATAATCTGGTGTGAAAGAGGAAGGTCCTGCATTGACCATTGAGCAAATAGCAACCACTGCAGAACCCTCATGTGAAGTTATGCTGGGGAACTAAAAGAACAGCTGCTGCCATGGTACCCAGAACCTGAGGCACATATCTGGCCTGAACTTTCTTTTTTGACATCAAAATCCTGATTTGCTTATGAAGGGACTGTATTCTGCATGGGGTAAGTTTTGCCGCCATATTTCTTGAATCCAGTTCTGTGCCTAAGAATGTAATATGTTGAGACAGCAACAAGAGAGATTTTTTTTTAAGTTTACTGTGATGCCTAGTCCGGCACAAAGTGATATTCTTTCGTCTCTTGCTTGTAGTAGATGCTTGGTGGTGGTGGATAGGATCCAGTCATCTAGATATGGAAACACATGGAATCTCTGACATCTCAAGTGAGCTATTACCACTGCCATGCATTTGGTGAACACTCTGGGGGCTGTAGTGAGACCAAAGGGCAGGACTTGAAATTGGTAATGACTGGCTCCCAGCTGAAAATGCAAGTGTCTCCTGGATCGCCTGTCCATCTTTATGTGGTAGTATGCATCCTGGAGAGCTATTGAGCACATCCAATTGTCTTTCCTGATAAACGGGAATATCGACTGCAGAGTTACCATCCGGAACTTTGACTTCTTCGCTGCTTTGTTTAGTTTGCTGAGATCTAGAATGGATCTCCAGTCCCCTGTCATTTTTGGAACTCTAAAGAATCTTGAGTAAGTTCTGGATCCCATTTGGTCTGCGGGAACCTCTTGGATGACTCTTTTCTAGCAACGAGAGTATCTCTTGTGTTGCAAAGTCCTTTTGGCTGGGTGGGACTTCTGGTAAGGACTTGTTTACTGGTGAGGGAATGGAGAATGTTATGCAATAGCCTCTGGATATAATTGTTTGTACCCATTTGTCTTGGGAGATTTCTTGCCAGGCGTTTGGGTACAGTGACAAATCGACCCCTAACTGCCTCCAGAGAAGAGCAGGTGGGCCCTCCTTTCAGGAGCGCTGGAACGGCCTGTCAGAGAACGTATCTCTGTCGCCCTGATTTTGCGGACCCCCCCCGCCATGAGGTCAACATCTTCCATTATAACTTTCCCCTCTGCTCGGGGGGGGGGGGTCACCACGTGCATTACAGAAGCCTTTTTGGGACCTGCAGAACAACATCTTTCTGCCCTTTTGACCTTTCAGATAAGGTCTAGACAGGGCAGAAAAATGGACTCCAACAGCAGATAAGGTCTTCCCGTCCTGTTCGCACCTGGTCAAAGTTTCTTTCACCTTTGGTCCAAAAAGGGATGAACCATCAAAGGGGGGTGTTGGTGAAGGAAGACTTGAAGGGCTCGGCAAAGTTGCAAAGGTGCATCCAGGAATGCCTCCTCAGATAAATTCCTGTCACTGCCACTCTACTTGCTCCATCAGCAGCATAGGAAATGATTCTCATGGAGGAGTTAACTATGGAATTGAGGGTGGAGAGCTGTGAGGATATTTTGTCCATAGACCCCTGAGCCACAGCACTCTGAAGGGTATCTTCAAGCTCTTTCAGGAGATCCCTCTGAAGTCTCATAAAATGGGTAAGGTAATTCAGCGACCGTAAGGTGAAGGACACTGAGGAAAAGGTGCGCTTTCCATATCTGTCCACTGTCCTAGACGCTGCTACTGCCACCATTGCATCTACAGACACAACCTTTGTCAGAATTCCTTCTCTGAGGGGACAGTAATAAATTTGTTAGGCCTCCTCAGAACAAGCTCCACTGTATCAGATGTCCAGGCCTTATGAGAAATGACACTCAATAGTTGGTCAAATGGGGGAGCCACCCAGGAGGTGGAAGGGTGAGACCCAAAAGCCTCCAGGTATACAGACTCATCTTTTGAAGGGTTGGTAGACTTCCAGTCACCCCTCTGTTTCAGGATTTCAAGAATGTCTGAGAAAGAGACATCCTCAGATGGAGACCTTGGGGACCCCTCAGAGTCATCCAAACCGGTATCAGAAGTGACAGACTCAGGGGAGTCTATGTGCTTCCTCTTGCAGAGTCTCTTCCTAGGGACTTCGGAGGGGTACTCCAGAGAGCTTTTGGAAGAGACAACGCCACCTGTGGGAGCCTCCTGAGGCTCTGGGCCTTCACGCTTGGGAGGGGGCGGTGGTGAGGAGATCGACACTGGCACCTGGGAGGGATGAGAGTTTGGCTCCGAGAGCAGGGCTGTCTGAGGCAACAGCACTCTCTCCATCAGTTCGAAAGCCTCCCTGCCCTGCTCCAAGAGAATCTCCATTCCAAAGAGACAGAAGGTCAACTCCAAGGCGGAGCTGGTGGCTCCGAAACTGAGGTAGGAGCCGAGCTCAACTTAGCCAAGGCACCGAGAGGTAGAGTCGGACAGATGACTGTCTGCGCAGACTCTCCTTCCCAGACCCGCCTAGTGAGCATAGGCTCCTAGATTCTTCGACGTCGGATGGAGTCGAGAACATCAGAGTTGAAGCAGGAACCGAAGATTCCAAAGGTGGTCTTGGTGCTGACAGTTCCGCTACTATCAGATCCAACCTCTCTGGCTCTAAAGACTCCAGGGTGATCGGAAGAGGAATCTAAACAGCAGGCGCTGGAGGATGTGGCTCCGATTCCTTTGGGGCCGGAAACGACAAAATTTTAGCCAGGGCTGGTGTTTGGAGCAATCTCTTCACCACCCGCTCCACGTCATCATCAGATAAACTCCTGTAAGAATGGGTAGACAAAGAAGGAGATCTGCCTCTCTGTAATATAGGAGATCTCAGTGTTGGAGATATCGGCTCCAATAAAGGAGACCAACTCCTTGATGTCTCTATCGGCTCCATGGACACACTAGGCACCGAAGAGGATTACTTAGTTCCAGACTTGTCAGAATCGAGAACCCTCGGTTCCGATAAAACCAATTTCTTAGGTGGCTCCAAAACTGGAGCGGTAGAGGCCGGTCTTTTCGGTGACTTAGTGTGGGATAAAGAAGGGGAGGAAGATTTGGAGCTCTGGGTATCTAAAGCTTCCTGAAAGGCCCCTTTCAGTAATCTCCTTGCCATTAACTTACTCCTTTTCTCATGGAGCATCCCGCTACTGAAAGCGTGACAAACGGTGCAAGTGTCCTGTAAATGGATTGCACCGATGAAGTAAAACACAACTCATGTGCCCATCTGTGAGAGACATCTTTTGACAGCATTTATCGCACTTCTTGAACCCTGACTGCTTATGCTCCCTGGGTTCCTTCTCCTTATCTTTAGACATCTTGTCTAACACTACAGCCAAACAAGTTAACTAACTGACCAAATAACTTTAAGATAGAGGCTATATATGGAAAAAACACACAACAAATGAACTACCACCAAGGATCACAGACAAAAAAGGATACCGATACAAATATACATTTTTTTTTTTAAAGGAGGTGAAGCAGCAAGAAAGAAGGGGAAAGGTATAAGAATCCTCTAACTAAAAATGTATTCTAAACCAAAGGGAAAGCGGCCCTCTAACCAACAGGCCACGAGAGCCCTCTAAGTTAAACAGAACTCTCACTAGTAGTTGGGAAGGGAAAAACTAAACACTATAAAGACCAGATGCAGAAAAACATGAAAACTGACTATCTGGAAGAAAGGTAGCAAGAGAGAAATTTTAGACAAAACCTATACTTAGCCAACGAGCCAGCAGGAACACTTCTCGATAGCTTGAGCGGCAAACGAGATCTTGGGATGTAGCCCAGAGCAACATGGGAAGGGGGTTAGCCTTGAGACAGTGGAAACTCTTGAGCTTTAGTATTTGGCTGAGTCAGAGCCATGAACTGCTCTGAACACAATCTGCAAGAATTATGGCGAGATAGGACAACATCAATGTTTTTTGACACTAGGCAAAAGCTCACTTCTATCTCCAGACCTCTAAAAACCCTCAGTCATCTTAATAGTACGATTGAAAAGGTCACTTCATTCACATACCTAGACATCTGCTTTGACCCCTTCCTAAACTTCCAACTCCACCTGGATTACACATAAAAAATCAACTCTGCTATTCTGGGCTAATAGGATCTCCCCGTTCTATCTAGACCCTGCAGAAATACCATAAGTAAAAGTTATCTTACTGACTCAGCTAGAATATTGTCACACATTAACTTCTGCAGCCTCTAAAAGAAAAGTAACCACCATTCAGTGCATTTCAAATGCCATTTGCAGATTCAACACACTTTCCCCAATAAATGAACACCACCGTAAAACTACTGAAAAAGCTAACTGGCCAACTATGAAACAATGTGCTGACTTTCTTCTTGCCTTTCAACTATTTAAAGTTATCAAGACTGACACCTTCCCTCCATTATCTTCCAGACTATTAAGAGATGCACCAACATGCAACCTTAGATATCTTAACCACACATCTCCTCTCCTCCAACCCCCTCCCCCAACTAGGCTTTCCTGCACAGACAATGCTTTCTCAGTCTTTGGTCCCAAACTGTGGGAATCTCTCCCTTCTACTCTTAAAGATCATTCCTGTTACCCCCTTTTCCATTCACAAATAAAAGCACTTATCAAAAGGAAAATGCAACTGCTGTATCTCTGGTCCTATAACTTACCTTCTTAATTCACTTATTCCATCTATATACCTTGCTCTGACTATTCTGACGGTAATTCTTTCAACATGCTAACTCTGATTTCCACTCCATATAATATATTGCATGTATATATTGTGTTGTTTACTGACTCTGTATATAATGTCATTTATCTGTTGCCCTCAAGCCAACTATGATATTCACTTTGTATAGAATTTATGTATACACTGCATGATATAAAAGTCATGTAACTATTGCTTAACTATTGTGTGTTCCCTTGGTTGAGACAAAAATATGTCCAATGGGATCAGCGGCCTACCCCAGTTAACAAATAAAACAAAATAAATTGCTTTCCCAACATCATATATTGGATATCAGGCTCTACATATTTTTGTCATATAATTCTTGCATAACTAGATGTAAAGAAATTTATATTTGTTACAATATATTAAATATTCTTCTTATTCTTTACAATTCCCTTTACCTAATATAATTTCTACATACTCCATATCTAACTATTTTCCATGCTAATCTTCCAATATATACTAGTATTTTTGCAAACTATATTCTCATACAGCAGTCTTTATCTCTTTTTACTTGCACTCTTACAAACAGAACTCGACACTGACATTCTAGTATAGGACAACAGCTGGTACTGACAAACAATCGTTATCTCATCTCCATGTTAGCTCATGCCTAATTATAAGTACAAGTGACATTTGGAGTAGAATGTTTCTGACTTCAGTTAAAATGCATATATATCATCATTCTTTTCTTATGACTTCTGCACCCACTAATCTTTTCTTTATCTCTTCTCTGCAATTGAGGCTCTATTACCTACACCGAGTCGGCCCACTCACTCAGTGGGAGTGCTGGAAGTCAGGCTTCCTGGCTATAGCCCCATACATTCCCCAAGGGTGAAAATGCAGTAGGAAGTGAGACAACTACGTCATCTCTTGAAGCAGCCTGCTCTTAGGTCATCTGTAAACTTACCATAGTGGCCTGGTCAGGGACAGGTGTGCTGCCATCCACAGACACTCCTTCTATTCTTTGACTCAGCCGGAAAGTCCCTGCCTGATGCAGGTGCTTCAAGAAGATGATGCATCCAGTCACTGTTAGGAATCTCCAGTGCCACTGTCCTATCAGTCCCCATGTGCTTGAAGATAAGAAAGTTGGTATCAGCCCCTCAAGCTCATCTTCCCCCCTGATCCCTCCAGCACCTATGCAACTAATCGAACATCCTTCAGGACAGTCTTGGCTTAGAATTAAAGGATGTGTTTAAACATTTACAGATACGAAAACAATACAAGTTTATGTAAGACAGAGAGACTGCAGCATTTCAGCAAGGATGCAGAAGATAAGAAGACACAAGACAATAATGACTATACAAGGTATATTGTTAAGAAAAGGTATTAAACCTAAAAGCCAAAGGACTAACCAAGATTTTAAAAACTGAAGGCGCATATATAGATACATGGAGTGTGAGGGATATTAACATTTATTATCATCTTAGTTATGATCGTTCAAAAATTCCAACCAAAACAATAAGCTTGGCCTCTGGACACTGTCTTGGGCACTTCATTTGAAAGCCACAGCACAGACAACAAGTGAAAAGACTACTGGAAAACTGTATGATGATGACTCTGGTGCCAGGGCTGATGTCAGGCTAAAAAACTGATTTAAAGAAGTTACATATTTTTTTTATCTCTTTCTTATTTCCTATTAGTAACACATTTGATAAGCAAAATGTGTGCTCCCATGGTCTAGGAAAGTGTGACTGTGATGCCCCTGCACTGACCCAGTAATCAAGGAGCCTCAGTCCTCACCACTAGCACCAGTGAGGGACATACACAATGGGAGGATGACAAGTACACACACAGTGAAGTACAATTTCCCTTAAGAGCACACAGAGATCACAGTCTGGTACTGGTTTCTCCCTCTTTCTCCAGATCCCCAGTAAGACTCTCCACTGGCACAGCTATAGGGTAAAGATCTCAGCTGAGGGGTCAAGCCAAGACCTCCAGCACCCTCTCTATCCAACCAGTGCTTCGTGTCCCTGCCCAAATAGCTGACACACACACACTTTGAGATTTGATTTACATACAAACACACACACACCTGGGGAAGGCTGGCACAGGTTTAGCAGCTATGCCCCCTTCTTCCCAGACTATAAGGTAGTTATCACTGCCACCATCCCCTACTTATCAGCTACGTAAAGGCCCTTAACAAAGGGTGACCAATCCTACTGCGTAATTTTACTATTATCCAAAGGGTAAGTGTGACCAAGACTAAGGCTATTTACGAGTGGACTGTACAGTGTCATCAAATACATATGGAAGTACTCTAACAGTTTAAATATGTCTCACATATATCAGCCACAAAGATAGCTTCAAATATATTTAATAATAAAAGAACAAGACAATACTCAAACAACACAGTTACTTCAGAGTTCAGAATCACAGGAAATATTTTAAAACAACATTGTAGGACAGTCTCAAATAAATACAGAAAACATCTAAACTACTATTTACTATATTCCTATCTATATCCAAGAGAAATTACTGTACCCTAGACTTACTTACAGAGCAACATGCAGGCAGACGTGCTGAATGGATGTTTCTAAGTCCAAGACAAGATACAAAATGCACAGTCTTTCTCTGAGAGAGTTCTTAAAATTACTAACAAACATTACTGCTGGGTCATCTTGGGTGGGATCCCTCTTTGTCACCTACCTTCAGTTCCCAGGCTAACAGATTCCAACAGAATTTTGTCATCTCTGTGTGGGAAGTACATATCTCTCAGATGGGCAGCTGTTAGGAAGCAATAAAACACTTTGCATGTTAAAACAGGGAACCAAGGAAAAAGTACAGTTTTGTACCTACCATAAATGTAGATGTTCGAGTGCTCATACAGCTGCAGTCATAACAGATGGGGTTATCCTGCCGTCAGGCAGGTCCTCGGTCGGCCGAATTCCAAAGTCTAGGTCCGGCGTCGGTTGTCGTCGCTTCTTCCCTGACGTCAGTGCGTCAGGGGTATAAAAGAGGCAACCGACGCCATTTTCTTCAGTTTTTCTTGCCCCAGATATCAGGTGCCCCCAGAAGGAAGGCAAACATAATGTTATGCAAAGATGCAATGTTGATAAATCAAAAACAGCAGTTGCAAGCAAATACACCATAAAAGAATACCCCAAAAAGGTTATATGAAAAGTGTTTGTCATAAGGCCTGTCCTAAGAGGGGTTGGAGGGAGGGAAACCTGGACTGCAGCTGTATGAGCACTTGAACATCTACATTTATGGTAGGTACAAAACTGTACTATGTTCATCGTGCATACAGCTGCAGTCATAACAGATGGGTAGAATCCCAAAGCTAAGTAAGGGTGGTAGGCACTAAGTGGAACTAGGAGGGGCTAGGATGCCCTGCAGGACTGCTGTGGCAAAGCCCGCTCTAGATTTTGAGTATAGTGGGAGGTGATAGTGCTTGGAGAAAGTGTGCACTGAACTCCAGGTGGCCGCTTCCAAAATGTCCTTGGTAGGGACCCCCCTGAGGAAGGCTGCAGAGGTAGCTGTGGCTCTGGTGGAGTGGGATTTGATGCATGCAGGCACAGTTTTTCCATGAAAAGAGTAACAAAAGCGTATGCAGTGGGCTATCCATTTTGAAATTGTCTGTTTGGAAATAGCCTTTCCCTGAGCACCTGCAGCATAGGACACAAAGAGTTGCTCAGATTTCCTGAATGGCTTTGTTCTGTCCAAGTAGTAACGTAGTTGTCTGTGAATGTCCAAGGAATGTAGTAGTCTTTCCCCTTTGTTTTGTGGATTAGGATAAAAGGTAGGCAAGTGGATAGTCTGATTCAAAGCTATACTGGATACTACCTTTGGCATAAAGGTAGGATTGGTTCATAAGGAAACTCTGTCCTGATGGAAAATGATGAATGGTTGCACAGCCATGAGGGCCTGTAGCTCCGAAACCCTGCGTGCTGAGGTGATAGCCAGAAGAAAGGCTGTTTTCCATGACAAGTACTGTAACTCTGTTGAAGAAGCTGGCTCGATGGGAGGAAGGGTCAGCTTTTCCAATACGTAGTTGAGGTCCCAAGCAGGGACTGGTGGTTTCCTTGGGGGTTTTAAATTCTTTGCCCCTCTGAGGAACTGCCTTAAGAGAGGGTGAGAGAATAATGGGAGGATCTGTGTTGTATTGTGCAGAAATGGCTGAAGCGTGGATCTTGATGGAGGAGAAGGAAAGTCCATTGTTTAACATCTCAGCTAGGTAGTGTAAAATTTGAGGTATATTTATTATCCAAGGATTCTGTCCCTTTTCTAGATGCCAGGCACAAAATCGTTTTCCATTTGGCGGAGTAAGCCTTTCTAGTAGAAGGTCTTCTGGCCTCCAAGATGACATCCTGCACCTCCTTGGAGAGGAGAAACTGTTGGGAAATCAAGGAATTCTCCATGCAGCTAGATTTAGAGTTCTGAGATGGCTGTGAAGGGTTTTGTAGGATCCATGGTGGGGAATGTGTCAGGCTCCTCAGGAGCGGATACCAGTGTTGTCTTGGCCAGTCTGGAGTGATGAGAATCATTTTCGACCTCTCTGCTCTGGCTTTTAATAGAACTTTGGGCAGCAGAGGAAGAGGCGGGAAGGCATAGACTGTCATTGTTGTCCAATTGAAGGAAAGTGCGTCCACTTTCCAGGCCTGTGGATGATAGGTCCTTGAACAAAATTTTTTCAACTGGCAATTTCTGTGGGTAGCAAAGAGATCTATGTCTGGCTGTCCCCATGCCTGAGTTATCTTTGTGAAAAGTTGAGGATGCAACTTCCATTCATGTGGATCTGTCATATTTCTGCTTAGGTTGTCTGCCAGTGTGTTTTCCTTCCCTGGCAGGAATTGTGCCTGCAGTTGAATTTGCAATTCCAGTGCTGTGTTCCATAGGGTCATGGCTTGCCTGCACATCGGGTATGAATGAGTTCCCCCCTGTTTGTTTATGTACCACATCACTGTGGTGTTGTCTGTCCTTATCAATAGCTGGCCTGGATGCAGTAGGTCTTTGAAGGTCATAATAGCCTTTTGCACGGCTAGCATTTCCTTTTGGTTGATGTGAAGGTGCTTCTCTTTTCGGGTCCATTTTCCCTGAATGCACTGATCTGTCATGTGTGCTCCCCAGGCGTAGTCTGAGGCGTCTGTTGTGATGATTTGAGTTGCTTGAGGTACACAGAAAGGAAGACCTGTGTTTCTTTGGCAAGCTTGAGTCCACCACAAAAATTCCTTTTGAAGGCATGGAATGAGTGGGATAATTGTTTCCAAGCTGTGGCTGTGTTGAGACCATACTTTTTCAGGTACCATTGAAGTTTCCTCATATGCAGCTTTGCACATGGGATTAGTAGGATGCAAGATGCCATGAATCCCAGAGCCTGCAGGATTTTCCTTGCAGTTAGCCTGGTGTAAGTTGCCATTTTTCTGAAGTACTGAGACAGTTTCCCCTTGCTTGTCTGGCGTGAGGTAGGCCATCTGGGTGGTTGTATCCAAGCTGGCACCCAGGAAAATTATTTGTTGAGAGGGTATTAGTTTTGATTTCTTTTTGTTGACTGTGTATCCCAGGAAGTTCAACAGTTTTATTACAAACGCCAAGTGCTGTAGTAGTATGTCCTTGCTGTCCGCTTGGATCAGGCAGTCGTCCAGATATAGGTAGATTTGTATCCCTTGTAGTCTGCAGAAGGCGATTACGGATGCCAGGCATTTCGTAAACACTCTGGGCACAGTAGATAAGCCAAAGGGCAATGCAGATGGGAAGAAGCTGCTGTAATGTGAGCATCTTGAATTTTGGCACCTGTAGATATGTGTTTAGGATGGATAGGTCTAAGATAGGTCTCCAATCTTTGTCTTTCCTCGGTACCAGGAATAGTCTGGAATAAAACCCTTGACCTTGTTCTTTTGCAGGTACCTCTTGAATTGCTTTCATGTCTATGAGAGCTGAAACTTGTTTTTGTGCCTCTGCCCTTTGATTTTGTGGCAGGTTTGGCATGCTTCTCATTTTTGGAAGGGTGTGAAAGTGGAACCTGTATCCTCTGTCTATAATGTCCAGAATCCATTTGTCTTTTCTAACAATATGCCAATTTTTTGAGAATAATGTAAATTTTCCGCCCAAAGGTGCTGCCATTAAAGCTTTGCTTGGCAGGTGTAGGGGGAAGTCATTGTGTCTGTCTTCTAAAAGACTGATCTATCTTCTCCACCTCTTGGGGTTGGTGCTTGCCTCTGTCTGGATCCTTGAGGTTGCCCTCTGCCCCTTGGGCGCCTGTATCTGCCCCTTTGAGGTCTGTCCATGGCTGGAAAGGACCAATTTTTTGAAGGCCAGTTTCTGCTGAAACGTGGGAGCTGTACCTGCAGGAAATCTTTCACTGTTTGCATTGATTTCACTTTTTCCTCCATTTTCTTTAGCACCTCATCAGCTTTAACACCAAACAATACATCTTTTTGAAGAGGTGCATCTAATAATTTAGCTTTGACATGATCTGGTAAGGTTTGCTCTTTGAGCCAAGCATGCCTACGTATAACAGACCCCATAACAGCAGCTCTACATGAGGCCTCTAAAGCATCAAAACCAGACTGCAAGGTATGTTTACCCACTTGCTCTGCACCATGCAACAAATCCTGCAACTCTTTTAAATCTGGTTGTTCTGGTTGTGTCATCTTGCTTTTCAGCTGAGAAATCAAAAACTGTAGATACTTTAACATATGGAACTGACAGTTTAATGCCCACATGGTTAAAGTGGCTGAGGTGTACACCTTTCCCCCCCACCTTTCTAAAGCTCTGGAATCTCTCTCTGAAGGTAATGGATTTTTAGCAGTAGAGGCCTTAATTCCCTTGGGACCCTGTGAAATTGTTTCTGGGTCAGCAGTATGGCTTTTATATAGGAACTGGTGAGAATCAGGAACCCGGTAATACCTGTCTGGTTTAACAGGAGCTGGAGGCAAAGAATCAGGATTAAGGCTGGCTTCTGTGTACACATCATCCAATATATCTAAAACAGGAGGGATAGCCAGAGGCCTATGCTGGGGGAGCAGAAGAAATTCCCTGAGCCTTTTCTTGGAATCTGAGTAATCTTGGCCTTCCCAGTGAAAGTGTTCCCTCAATGTATGCAGGGTTTCCCCAAAAGAGAAGTCCTCAGGGGAGGAGACCGAGGGAATAGACTCCTCTGCATCAGAGTCTTCGAATGGAGAATAGGCATAATCCTGGTCCTCAGATAGTTCTGAGGTAATAGAAGCTAGATCTGAGGAAGGGTAGTCTTCCTCTAATCTGGGCCTTTTGTCAGAGGGGGGATGAGAACCCCTGATAAGAGCAATCAAATCCTCAGCCATTTTAAGCATCTGTTTTTTAGGCATGGTGCCTTGAGAGGGGGTCTGAGGAACCTGTATTTTGGTTTTCATGGCTGCTTTAGATTTAGTGAAGGCTTTAATAGAGAAGGAGGAAGGCCTGAAGACCCCTTGAGAAATGGCAGGCCTGTCTAAATTCTGAGTTTCCCGGCCAGGAGTGGCGTCGGTATCTGTAGTAGGAATGGGGGCCGAGGAGCCTGCGACCTCGGGTACTGAAGACACTGGTAATGCATTGTCATCGGTACTCAGGGGCTGCGTAGGTGCCTCGCTGAGTACCGGAGAACCGGTAGTCGGCCTTAGCGTGGTTTCAGTAGGTGGTGCAGACCTCATATGTCGGTCCATATCTTTGCGTTTTTTTGCTCAAAACTGGAGTCGGAGTATCCGACGACATAATATAATTAAATTTTTTGCCAAAAAAGTGAAAGGCGAACTCCGCCTGACGCTTAATAGTGCACTTATTGAATCTAGCACAAAAATGGCAGGCCGAGACGTCGTGGTCTGGGCCTAAGCAAGGTATACAAAAAGAGTGGAAATCCTTATGCGGTATTTGCTTCCCACATGAAATGCAATTATTAACTTTGTCTGACATCGGTCTGAGGCAAGAAAAGTTTCCCCAACAGGGTACTTAGCTTTCAAGAAGACTTCGGCTGAAATACTTTCGTAAATCTCAGGAGCTGGCCGACCGGCACTTGCAAACTGCTTCTGCTTCGGGCACCGCGTGGCAAGAAAATGGCGTTGGCTGCCTCTTTTATACCCCTGACGCACTGACGTCAGAGAAGAAGCGACGACAACCGACGCCGGACCTAGACTTTGGAATTCGGCTGACCAAGGACCCGCCTGACGGCAGGATAACCCCATCTGTTATGACTGAAGCTGTATGCACGATGAACATCCAATAAAATCCACAGAAACCAAGCTCGGATGCAAGGTAAGGAAGCCAAAACACACTCTGTTAAGTTGTAATAGCACACTTTATTAACCAGCACACCACACGATCACAATGCAGAATCATTGTTTATCTAGGTTTCATCCACCATATAGGACTTCTTCAGAACAATTGATTGTTAAAAACCCACCCTTTTATATCTTAATAAATTAGATTTTCCCACACCATTGACTAATCCATTACCTAATAACTTTAAAAAGATAATTAATAATTGTTTAAAACATAAAATTATTCATAAAATACATTTCAATTTTGTGCAATACAACAATTAAAGGATGGACAGGGCAGAATTATAGATGCCCATATAGAGGTAGCCGAATTGGAATGGCAATTAAAGTTGGACGCTGCTAGTTTTCCCAGTATTAATGAATATATCAGCATTGCCCAGTTTTAAAATTGAAATATTTTACAGCTTAAGGATTAAGTGAACATGAATTATGCTAACAAATCCATGTATTTTATGAATTATTTATGTTTTAAACAATTATTAATTATCTTTTTAAAGTTATTAGGTAATGAATTAAATTACTGGTGTGGGAAAATACTAATTTATTAAGATATAAAAGGGTGAGTTTTTAACAATCAGTTGTTCTGAAGAAGTCCTATATGGTGGATGAAACCTAGGTAAACTCTGATTCTGTATTGTGATCGTGTGGTGTGCTCATTATTAAAGTGTGCTATTACAGCTTAACAGAGTGTGTTTTGGCTTTCTTTTCCCATGGGGAAGTGTAATGAAACAGTTTTTTGGAAATTCATATTATGTAAGGTGTTTGTATGTGTGCTTTGTTTGTTTGTTGTAGTGTGGGGAGGAAGGTGTATGTGTGTTTGTGTGGTGTAGGGTGTGTTTAAATGTCGCGGTTTTGAATTTTGTGGTTTTGGGATTTCGGTATTTTGATTTTTCGGCTTTATAGTCGCAAGATACTGAAATTTTATATTTCAGTATTTCAAAATCATAAAGTGAATCCCTACGTAGATACACACACATAAATAAATACACACACACACACACACACACACACACACACACACACACACACACACACACACACACACGTGCATAGGGTCTATATCAGTTCAACAAAACAGCACATCATCAAATACAACAACCTCGAACTTCTAACCACGAAATCTAAAAACATCGAAAGCTCAGAACAGGGAATTTCCCTGGGAAAAAATTCACTGTTCTGAGAAACACACACACACCAAAAAACAGCAATCCACACACATACACTTAAAATCCTACATCTAACCCTACACTAAACTGTACATACAGTACTATCTATCCACTATCCTTAACCCAAACCCTAAGGTCCATCTCTATCACACACTCACCTCACCCACGACCTAACCCTAACTCACATACCCCGCCCTAACCCTAACGTCCACACAATCGCACACTTACCTGAACCCAACCCGTAACTTTCCACCACAGTGCTAAAATTAGCGAAGCCACAGAAACGGACAACTGAATTCTTTCCCTAGGAAAAAATGTGGTTATCTGCAGCTTCACTATTTTCAGCGTTTGCTGTTTTCGGTTCGATATTAGACCATTCAAAGTATTAACACTTCAATGATCTAATATAGACCCTATGTATACACTCACATATTCACACGTGTGTGTGTGTATATATATATATATCTATATATATATATATATATATATATATATATATATATGAGTGTATACATATATGTATGTGCGTAAGAGAAAGTGTGTGTGTGTGTATGTATATATATATATATATATATATATATATATATATATATATATATATATATATATACACACACACACACACACACACACACACACACACACATATATATACACACAATATAAATTATATATGGGTATATATAGATTTATCTACATGAGTACATGTGTAACACATCTAGGGGCTTGCACAAGTGTATAAATACTAAGCATGTGCAAGCCTGACTGCCATTTTGTTGAGATGTAAGCATATACGTCTGTGTAGTCTCAGTTTGTTTATATTTTGTAATGCTGCTACCCATCCTGATGTGTTTCTATGTAATAAAGCATCACTGCACGTATAACTCACAAAACAGGTCAGAAACAGATTTCAGGTATTAAAACTTGCTCAAGCTGTTTCTTATTCGCACAATATGAAACAAGACATTCAGAATGCTTTGAATGAATTTCCAGGTAATAAAAATATCCGATACTGCGATATATTAAAAATATTCAAAATAACTATGGGAAAAAAGTTTGAATTGAATAAAATGAATAAAATAAGAGAAACAACTGCATTTTTTTTCAAATAACTACGGGAAAAAAGTTTGAATTGCATAAAATTAATAAAATAAGAGAAACAACTGCATTTTTTTCACTAAGCATTATTTTTTCACATTAATCAAAGATATTCAAGTTGTCTGAAGTGTACAAAGTGTTCACATGTTTGTGCTGTATTATTTCACAAAATAAAACCTCTACAAAGCATTTTTCGCAAAGTATAGCATTTTAAAGAGTTTACTGTGCATCTGAATGTTATTATAAGTGCTGGCACAAGGGCCATATTTTTCAGTGTGTTTGGGCATAATTTGTTGGCATGGCAGATGGATTTCGAAAACCAACTCCACTTGTGTTTGAAAATAATATTCCAGAGAACTGGAGAGTGTTTGCGCAAGAGTACAATATATTCATACAGGCTGTATTTTCTGATAAAGATGACCACACACAGGCATTTATTCTGCTTAAATTTAGCTGGTTCAGAAGCCATAGAAACGGAGCATTCATTTGTGTATGCACCTGCTGTCTTGGCAGGAGAGGGGGAAAACCATCATACAGTTGAACCGGCTGATTCAAGGGAGGACCCCGAGTGCTTAAAACGTAAATTTAGAGACGTGTAAACCCCAAATGAATATGACAATTTAAAGGCACGTATTTTAAACAAGAGATCAAAGTCTGGGGAAACTTTTGCAGCATATATAAATGATTTGAGAAACAAGGCTAAGACGTGCAGATTTGGAGATTTAAGGAATGAGGTGATAAAAGAGAGACTTGTGTGTGGTATTAAAGATGATGCTGTGAGAAAGATTTTGCTTTGTGATAGTGATTTAACTTTGACAGATATACAAGCTTACAGAAAAGCATGCAAATATGCTTACAAATGAGAGATACATGCTTCCAGTAACTTCTAAAGCCAATATTGATAGTATGCAGCACATGGTTAAAAGAAACCGGCCCAAGCACATGGTTGCAACTGTAAACTCTGCAACACTCACTGAGAAACCTTGTAGCTTTCTACCAAGTTCCAAGGTACGTTCTGGAAACCGCACAGTCTTAGTGAAGCATAAGATTGAGTCAACAGACAAAGTATGTGCCCCCACCCTGTTTCATAGCCAACTGTCGTAATCGTGGAGGAAGTCATGAGCCTAAATGGGAAAATTATTTAGCTTTTGGTCAACTATGCCACAAGCGCAATAAGTGCAATAATTTCAAAAAGATTTATAAATCAAAAGGCACACATCCTTTTATCAAAAGGGAATATTCAAAAAAAAGTTGATCAGTTAGAAAGCTATGACCCTACTTTTTGTTATTGGTTTGTCAGTGCTTCATGAAACAGTCAATGCTGTAGATTTGTGGGCAACAAATGAAGTCTTTTGTACTGCTCGGATAAATGGAAGACCCGCCGAGCTCAAAGTTGACACAGGTTCAAAGTGCAATGTTATGTCTGCAGAAACATTTGCTAGAGTATGTGCTGGCAAAACACCTGATTTGGGAAAGTGTGCAAAGCTTGTTGCTTATGGTGGTGAAGAGTATTGGTGTCACTCAAAGGGGATCCAGTGTCTGTCAGCCTGGGATGACATGCTTGACAAGCCACGTTGCTTCGCTAGGGATGGCTTGCACCTGTCACCCCTGGGTTTTCGAATACTGGCCATGGCTCTTGCAACCCCCATTGTGCCTTTTTTAGGCAAGGCTCAAAAGACAAACCCACCTCCTTAGACAACACAAGGAAAAAGAAACTAAGGGTAATGCTGCTCAACGCCAGAAGTCTAAACCTCAAGATGCATGCACTCGAGGCTCTCCTCAGTATGGAGAATATCGATATCTGTGCAATAACAGAAACCTGGTTCAAGGCTCCCGAGAGCACCCCAGCACTACCAGGCTATACCTCATACCATGCTTTTCGGCCCCAAAACTCGGACCGAACCACAAGAGGAGGGGGAGTATCCATATTCATCAAAGATACCCATACCTCCAGGCTAGTGGCACTGCACGAAGCATCGGAGACCATCCATGTGCAACTAACAGTGGGCAAAACTGCCTTCCAGTTTGTAGCCTGCTACAGACCACCCTCCCAAACTCAGGAACCCCAGTCGGCTTTCCTGAAGACACTGGAGAATATGAAGGCCTCTCCAAACACCATTATATTGGGTGACTTTAACTACCCAAACATAGACTGGGAGCACTACTCAAGCCCCAACACCCTAGCCCAACGGTTCCTAGAATTTATAAACTCAAATGCTATGGAACAACTGGTCACCACTCCCACAAGAGGGGAAAACATATTGGACCTGATCATCAAAAACATGGGGACTCTATGTTCCATACCAGAGGTATACCCCTCATTGGTAAGATCTGACCATAAATTAATCACTATGGACATCCATATCCCATCCCCACCCCCAGCAATGGAAACCACGGTCAAAAACTTCTCAAAAGCAAAACTTCCCACTTCTCAAAACCGAGGTGAATCCTTAAAAGCCCCAGGGCCAGTGGAAAATACAGCCCAAACCGCAGAATCCTTTACAAATGCAATCTATGGATACCTACAGGAATGCATGGATCACGCTATCCCAAATAAAACCAAGACACACTCCTCCAAAGGCTCCCAGCCATAAATAAGCTGTACAACAGAAGGAGGAAGCTACTACATGATACAGCAAAATCCCTGAAAGGGAAGGCAACTCTGATCAGTACTAGCAAGAAACTACAATCCCTCATAAAATCATCTAAGGCTAGCTTCGAAATAAAAACTGCACAAGACGCTAAAGATAATCACAAGGCTTTCTTTAGTTATGTCACAAACCTGGGTGGAAACTCCCAGATATGCTCTGAGTTAGTCAAAATGACAAAAATACACTGAACCCACAGACATTGCCAACATCCTGGCAGACAGGTTCAGTGCAAACTTCTCCCCCCCCCCCCCCAAATGAGCAAATGACTATCCCAACAGAGTGTAGCCTCCCTGACATCACAGATGCACAGGTGAGAGCTGCCCTCTCCAAAGCAAAAAACACAGCATCAATGGGACCGGACAGTGTCCCAGGCTGCATTTTACATGAGCTCCAAGAAGAACTGAACCCTCACTTAAAATCACTGTTCAGTCTTAGCCTTACAACAAGATATGTACCCAAAGAATGGCGTA